>NW_026601648.1:0-40034 GCF_029448725.1 Salvelinus fontinalis
TGGAGTTCAGCCATCTACACTGTTCTATTTCTATACGGAGTTCAGCCATCTACACAGTTCTGATTCTATACGGAGTTCAGCCATCTACACTGTTCTGATTCTATATGGAGTTCAGCCATCTACACTGTTCTGATTCTATATGGAGTTCAGCCATCTACACTGTTCTGATTCTATACAGGGTTCAGCCATCTACACTGTTCTGATTCTATACGGAGTTCAGCCATCTACGCTGTTCTGATTCTATATGGAGTTCAGCCATCTACACTGTTCTGATTCTATACAGAGTTCAGCCATCTACACTGTTCTGATTCTATACAGAGTTCAGCCATCTACACTGTTCTGATTCTATACGGAGTTCAGCCATCTACACTGTTCTGATTCTATACAGAGTTCAGCCATCTACACTGTTCTGATTCTGTACAGAGTTCAGCCATCTACACTGTTCTGATTCTATACAGAGTTCAGCCATCTACACTGTTCTGATTCTATATGGAGTTCAGCAACCTACACTGTTCTGATTCTATACAGAGTTCAGCCATCTACACTGTTCTGATTCTATACAGAGTTCAGCCATCTACACTGTACTGATTCTATACGGAGTTCAGCCATCTACACTGTTCTGATTCTATATGGAGTTCAGCCATCTACACTGTTCTGATTCTATATAGAGTTCAACCATCTACACTGTTCTGATTCTATACAGAGTTCAGCCATCTACACTGTTCTGATTCTATACGGAGTTCAACCATCTACACTGTTCTGATTCTATATGGAGTTCAGCCATCTACACTGTTCTGATTCTATACGGAGTTCAGCCATCTACACTGTTCTGATTCTATACGGAGTTCAGCCATCTACACTGTTCTGATTCTATACGGAGTTCAGCCATCTACACTGTTCTGATTCTATACGAAGTTCAGCCATCTACACTGTTCTGATTCTATACAGAGTTCAGCCATCTACACTGTTCTGATTCTATACAGAGTTCAGCCATCTACACTGTTCTGATTCTATACGGAGTTCAGCCATCTACACTGTTCTGATTCTATACAGGGTTCAGCCATCTACACTGTTCTGATTCTATCCAGAGTTCAGCCATCTACACTGTTCTAATTCTATACGGAGTTCAGCCATCTACACTGTTCTGATTCTATATGGAGTTCAACCATATACACTGTTCTGATTCTATACGGAGGTCAGCCATCTACACTGTTCTGATTCTATACGGAGTTCAGCCATCTACACTGTTCTGATTCTATATGGAGTTCAGCCATCTACACTGTTCTGATTCTATACGGAGTTCAGCCATCTACACAGTTCTGATTCTATACGGAGTTCAGCCATCTACACTGTTCTGATTCTATATGGAGTTCAGCCATCTACACTGTTCTGATTCTATACGGAGTTCAGCCATCTACACTGTTCTGATTCTATACAGGGTTCAGCCATCTACACTGTTCTGATTCTATACGGAGTTCAGCCATCTACACTGTTCTGATTCTATATGGAGTTCAGCCATCTACACTGTTCTGATTCTATACAGAGTTCAGCAATCTACACTGTTCTGATTCTATACAGAGTTCAGCCATCTACACTGTTCTGATTCTTCGGAGTTCAGCCATCTACACTGTTCTGATTCTATACAGAGTTCAGCCATCTACACTGTTCTGATTCTGTACAGAGTTCAGCCATCTACACTGTTCTGATTCTATACAGAGTTCAGCCATCTACACTGTTCTGATTCTATATGGAGTTCAGCCACCTACACTGTTCTGATTCTATACAGAGTTCAGCCATCTACACTGTTCTGATTCTATACAGAGTTCAGCCATCTACACTGTTCTGATTCTATACGGAGTTCAGCCATCTACACTGTTCTGATTCTATACAGAGTTCAGCCATCTACACTGTTCTGATTCTATAAAGAGTTCAGCCATCTACACTGTTCTGATTCTATATGGAGTTCAGCCATCTACACTGTTCTGATTCTTTACGGAGTTCAGCCATCTACACTGTTCTGATTCTATACGGAGTTCAGCCATCTACACTGTTCTGATTCTATATGGAGTTCAGCCATCTACACTGTTCTGATTCTATATGGAGTTCAACCATCTACACTGTTCTGATTCTATACAGAGTTCAGCCATCTACACTGTTCTGATTCTATACGGAGTTCAGCCATCTACACTGTTCTGATTCTATATGGAGTTCAGCCATCTACACTGTTATGATTCTATATGGAGTTCAGCCATCTACACTGTTCTGATTCTATATGGAGTTCAGCCATCTACACTGTTCTGATTCTATATGGAGTTCAGCCATCTACACTGTTCTGATTCTATATGGAGTTCAGCCATCTACACTGTTCTGATTCTATACAGAGTTCAACCATCTACACTGTTCTGATTCTATACAGAGTTCAGCCATCTACACTGTTCTGATTCTATACGGAGTTCAACCATCTACACTGTTCTGATTCTATATGGAGTTCAGCCATCTACACTGTTCTGATTCTATACGGAGTTCAGCCATCTACACTGTTCTGATTCTATACGGAGTTCAGCCATCTACACTGTTCTGATTCTATATGGAGTTCAGCCATCTACACTGTTCTGATTCTATACGAAGTTCAGCCATCTACACTGTTCTGATTCTATACAGAGTTCAGCCATCTACACTGTTCTGATTCTGTACAGAGTTCAGCCATCTACACTGTTCTGATTCTATACGGAGTTCAACCATCTACACTGTTCTGATTCTATACGGAGTTCAACCATCTACACTGTTCTGATTCTATACAGAGTTCAGCCATCTACACTGTTCTGATTCTATACAGAGTTCAACCATCTACACTGTTCTGATTCTATACAGAGTTCAGCCATCTACACTGTTCTGATTCTATACGGAGTTCAACCATCTACACTGTTCTGATTCTATACGGAGTTCAGCCATCTACACTGTTCTGATTCTATACGGAGTTCAGCCATCTACACTGTTCTGATTCTATACAGTGTTCAGCCATCTACACTGTTCTGATTCTATATGGAGTTCAGCCATCTACACTGTTCTGATTCTATACGGAGTTCAACCATCTACACTGTTCTGATTCTATATGGAGTTCAGCCATCTACACTGTTCTGATTCTATACGAAGTTCAGGCATCTACACTGTTCTGATTCTATACAGAGTTCAGCCATCTACACTGTTCTGATTCTATACGGAGTTTAGCCATCTACACAGTTCTGATTCTATACGGAGTTCAGCCATCTACACTGTTCTGATTCTATATGGAGTTCAGCCATCTACACTGTTCTGATTCTATATGGAGTTCAGCCATCTACACTGTTCTGATTCTATACAGGGTTCAGCCATCTACACTGTTCTGATTCTATACGGAGTTCAGCCATCTACACTGTTCTGATTCTATATGGAGTTCAGCCATCTACACTGTTCTGATTCTATACAGAGTTCAGCCATCTACACTGTTCTGATTCTATACAGAGTTTAGCCATCTACACTGTTCTGATTCTATACGGAGTTCAACCATCTACACTGTTCTGATTCTATATGGAGTTCAGCCATCTACACTGTTCTGATTCTATACGGAGTTCAGCCATCTACACTGTTCTGATTCTATACGGAGTTCAGCCATCTACACTGTTCTGATTCTATATGGAGTTCAGCCATCTACACTGTTCTGATTCTATACGAAGTTCAGCCATCTACACTGTTCTGATTCTATACAGAGTTCAGCCATCTACACTGTTCTGATTCTGTACAGAGTTCAGCCATCTACACTGTTCTGATTCTATACGGAGTTCAACCATCTACACTGTTCTGATTCTATACGGAGTTCAACCATCTACACTGTTCTGATTCTATACAGAGTTCAGCCATCTACACTGTTCTGATTCTATACAGAGTTCAACCATCTACACTGTTCTGATTCTATACAGAGTTCAGCCATCTACACTGTTCTGATTCTATACAGAGTTCAACCATCTACACTGTTCTGATTCTATACGGAGTTCAGCCATCTACACTGTTCTGATTCTATACGGAGTTCAGCCATCTACACTGTTCTGATTCTATACAGAGTTCAGCCATCTACACTGTTCTGATTCTATATGGAGTTCAGCCATCTACACTGTTCTGATTCTATACGGAGTTCAACCATCTACACTGTTCTGATTCTATATGGAGTTCAGCCATCTACACTGTTCTGATTCTATACGAAGTTCAGGCATCTACACTGTTCTGATTCTATACAGAGTTCAGCCATCTACACTGTTCTGATTCTATACGGAGTTTAGCCATCTACACAGTTCTGATTCTATACGGAGTTCAGCCATCTACACTGTTCTGATTCTATATGGAGTTCAGCCATCTACACTGTTCTGATTCTATACAGGGTTCAGCCATCTACACTGTTCTGATTCTATACGGAGTTCAGCCATCTACACTGTTCTGATTCTATACGGAGTTCAGCCATCTACACTGTTCTGATTCTATATGGAGTTCAGCCATCTACACTGTTCTGATTCTATACAGAGTTCAGCCATCTACACTGTTCTGATTCTATACAGAGTTCAGCCATCTACACTGTTCTGATTCTATACGGAGTTCAGCCATCTACACTGTTCTGATTCTATATGGAGTTCAGCCATCTACACTGTTCTGATTCTATATGGAGTTCAGCCATCTACACTGTTCTGATTCTATATAGAGTTCAACCATCTACACTGTTCTGATTCTATACAGAGTTCAGCCATCTACACTGTTCTGATTCTATACGGAGTTCAACCATCTACACTGTTCTGATTCTATATGGAGTTCAGCCATCTACACTGTTCTGATTCTATACGGAGTTCAGCCATCTACACTGTTCTGATTCTATACGGAGTTCAGCCATCTACACTGTTCTGATTCTATACGGAGTTCAGCCATCTACACTGTTCTGATTCTATACGAAGTTCAGCCATCTACACTGTTCTGATTCTATACAGAGTTCAGCCATCTACACTGTTCTGATTCTATACAGAGTTCAGCCATCTACACTGTTCTGATTCTATACGGAGTTCAGCCATCTACACTGTTCTGATTCTATACAGGGTTTAGCCATCTACACTGTTCTGATTCTATCCAGAGTTCAGCCATCTACACTGTTCTAATTCTATACGGAGTTCAGCCATCTACACTGTTCTGATTCTATATGGAGTTCAACCATATACACTGTTCTGATTCTATACGGAGGTCAGCCATCTACACTGTTCTGATTCTATACGGAGTTCAGCCATCTACACTGTTCTGATTCTATATGGAGTTCAGCCATCTACACTGTTCTGATTCTATACGGAGTTCAGCCATCTACACAGTTCTGATTCTATACGGAGTTCAGCCATCTACACTGTTCTGATTCTATACGGAGTTTAGCCATCTACACAGTTCTGATTCTATACGGAGTTAAGCCATCTACACTGTTCTGATTCTATATGGAGTTCAGCCATCTACACTGTTCTGATTCTATATGGAGTTCAGCCATCTACACTGTTCTGATTCTATACAGGGTTCAGCCATCTACACTGTTCTGATTCTATACGGAGTTCAGCCATCTACACTGTTCTGATTCTATATGGAGTTCAGCCATCTACACTGTTCTGATTCTATACAGAGTTCAGCCATCTACACTGTTCTGATTCTATACAGAGTTCAGCCATCTACACTGTTCTGATTCTATACAGAGTTCAGCCATCTACACTGTTCTGATTCTGTACAGAGTTCAGCCATCTACACTGTTCTGATTCTATACGGAGTTCAACCATCTACACTGTTCTGATTCTATACGGAGTTCAACCATCTACACTGTTCTGATTCTATACAGAGTTCAGCCATCTACACTGTTCTGATTCTATACAGAGTTCAACCATCTACACTGTTCTGATTCTATACAGAGTTCAGCCATCTACACTGTTCTGATTCTATACAGAGTTCAACCATCTACACTGTTCTGATTCTATACGGAGTTCAGCCAACTGCACTGTTCTGATTCTATATGGAGTTCAGCCATCTACACTGTTATGATTCTATATGGAGTTCAGCCATCTACACTGTTCTGATTCTATACAGAGTTCAGCCATCTACACTGTTCTGATTCTATACGGAGTTCAGCCATCTACACTGTTCTGATTCTATACAGAGTTCAGCCATCTACACTGTTCTGATTCTATAAAGAGTTCAGCCATCTACACTGTTCTGATTCTATATGGAGTTCAGCCATCTACACTGTTCTGATTCTTTACGGAGTTCAGCCATCTACACTGTTCTGATTCTATACGGAGTTCAGCCATCTACACTGTTCTGATTCTATATGGAGTTCAGCCATCTACACTGTTCTGATTCTATATGGAGTTCAACCATCTACACTGTTCTGATTCTATACAGAGTTCAGCCATCTACACTGTTCTGATTCTATACGGAGTTCAGCCATCTACACTGTTCTGATTCTATATGGAGTTCAGCCATCTACACTGTTATGATTCTATATGGAGTTCAGCCATCTACACTGTTCTGATTCTATATGGAGTTCAGCCATCTACACTGTTCTGATTCTATATGGAGTTCAGCCATCTACACTGTTCTGATTCTATATGGAGTTCAGCCATCTACACTGTTCTGATTCTATACAGAGTTCAACCATCTACACTGTTCTGATTCTATACAGAGTTCAGCCATCTACACTGTTCTGATTCTATACGGAGTTCAACCATCTACACTGTTCTGATTCTATATGGAGTTCAGCCATCTACACTGTTCTGATTCTATACGGAGTTCAGCCATCTACACTGTTCTGATTCTATACGGAGTTCAGCCATCTACACTGTTCTGATTCTATATGGAGTTCAGCCATCTACACTGTTCTGATTCTATACGAAGTTCAGCCATCTACACTGTTCTGATTCTATACAGAGTTCAGCCATCTACACTGTTCTGATTCTGTACAGAGTTCAGCCATCTACACTGTTCTGATTCTATACGGAGTTCAACCATCTACACTGTTCTGATTCTATACGGAGTTCAACCATCTACACTGTTCTGATTCTATACAGAGTTCAGCCATCTACACTGTTCTGATTCTATACAGAGTTCAACCATCTACACTGTTCTGATTCTATACAGAGTTCAGCCATCTACACTGTTCTGATTCTATACAGAGTTCAACCATCTACACTGTTCTGATTCTATACGGAGTTCAGCCATCTACACTGTTCTGATTCTATACGGAGTTCAGCCATCTACACTGTTCTGATTCTATACAGAGTTCAGCCATCTACACTGTTCTGATTCTATATGGAGTTCAGCCATCTACACTGTTCTGATTCTATACGGAGTTCAACCATCTACACTGTTCTGATTCTATATGGAGTTCAGCCATCTACACTGTTCTGATTCTATACGAAGTTCAGGCATCTACACTGTTCTGATTCTATACAGAGTTCAGCCATCTACACTGTTCTGATTCTATACGGAGTTTAGCCATCTACACAGTTCTGATTCTATACGGAGTTCAGCCATCTACACTGTTCTGATTCTATATGGAGTTCAGCCATCTACACTGTTCTGATTCTATATGGAGTTCAGCCATCTACACTGTTCTGATTCTATACAGGGTTCAGCCATCTACACTGTTCTGATTCTATACGGAGTTCAGCCATCTACACTGTTCTGATTCTATATGGAGTTCAGCCATCTACACTGTTCTGATTCTATACAGAGTTCAGCCATCTACACTGTTCTGATTCTATACAGAGTTTAGCCATCTACACTGTTCTGATTCTATACGGAGTTCAACCATCTACACTGTTCTGATTCTATATGGAGTTCAGCCATCTACACTGTTCTGATTCTATACGGAGTTCAGCCATCTACACTGTTCTGATTCTATCCAGAGTTCAGCCATCTACACTGTTCTAATTCTATACGGAGTTCAGCCATCTACACTGTTCTGATTCTATATGGAGTTCAACCATATACACTGTTCTGATTCTATACGGAGGTCAGCCATCTACACTGTTCTGATTCTATACGGAGTTCAGCCATCTACACTGTTCTGATTCTATATGGAGTTCAGCCATCTACACTGTTCTGATTCTATACGGAGTTCAGCCATCTACACAGTTCTGATTCTATACGGAGTTCAGCCATCTACACTGTTCTGATTCTATACGGAGTTTAGCCATCTACACAGTTCTGATTCTATACGGAGTTCAGCCATCTACACTGTTCTGATTCTATATGGAGTTCAGCCATCTACACTGTTCTGATTCTATATGGAGTTCAGCCATCTACACTGTTCTGATTCTATATGGAGTTCAGCCATCTACACTGTTCTGATTCTATATGGAGTTCAGCCATCTACACTGTTCTGATTCTATACAGGGTTCAGCCATCTACACTGTTCTGATTCTATACGGAGTTCAGCCATCTACACTGTTCTGATTCTATATGGAGTTCAGCCATCTACACTGTTCTGATTCTATACAGAGTTCAGCCATCTACACTGTTCTGATTCTATACAGAGTTCAGCCATCTACACTGTTCTGATTCTATACAGAGTTCAGCCATCTACACTGTTCTGATTCTGTACAGAGTTCAGCCATCTACACTGTTCTGATTCTATACGGAGTTCAACCATCTACACTGTTCTGATTCTATTCGGAGTTCAACCATCTACACTGTTCTGATTCTATACAGAGTTCAGCCATCTACACTGTTCTGATTCTATACAGAGTTCAACCATCTACACTGTTCTGATTCTATACAGAGTTCAGCCATCTACACTGTTCTGATTCTATACAGAGTTCAACCATCTACACTGTTCTGATTCTATACGGAGTTCAGCCAACTACACTGTTCTGATTCTATATGGAGTTCA
Source organism: Salvelinus fontinalis (assembly GCF_029448725.1). Taxonomy (NCBI): domain Eukaryota; kingdom Metazoa; phylum Chordata; class Actinopteri; order Salmoniformes; family Salmonidae; genus Salvelinus; species Salvelinus fontinalis. The sequence goes on from NW_026601648.1 coordinate 8,933, forward strand.
GCCATCTACACTGTTCTGATTCTATATGGAGTTCAGCCATCTACACTGTTCTGATTCTATACGGAGTTCAGCCATCTACACTGTTCTGATTCTATACGGAGTTCAGCCATCTACACTGTTCTGATTCTATATGGAGTTCAGCCATCTACACTGTTCTGATTCTATACGAAGTTCAGCCATCTACACTGTTCTGATTCTATACAGAGTTCAGCCATCTACACTGTTCTGATTCTGTACAGAGTTCAGCCATCTACACTGTTCTGATTCTATACGGAGTTCAACCATCTACACTGTTCTGATTCTATACAGAGTTCAGCCATCTACACTGTTCTGATTCTATACAGAGTTCAACCATCTACACTGTTCTGATTCTATACAGAGTTCAGCCATCTACACTGTTCTGATTCTATACAGAGTTCAACCATCTACACTGTTCTGATTCTATACGGAGTTCAGCCATCTACACTGTTCTGATTCTATACGGAGTTCAGCCATCTACACTGTTCTGATTCTATACAGAGTTCAGCCATCTACACTGTTCTGATTCTATATGGAGTTCAGCCATCTACACTGTTCTGATTCTATACGAAGTTCAGCCATCTACACTGTTCTGATTCTATACAGAGTTCAGCCATCTACACAGTTCTGATTCTATACGGAGTTCAGCCATCTACACTGTTCTGATTCTATATGGAGTTCAGCCATCTACACTGTTCTGATTCTATACGGAGTTCAGCCATCTACACTGTTCTGATTCTATACATGGTTCAGCCATCTACACTGTTCTGATTCTATACGGAGTTCAGCCATCTACACTGTTATGATTCTATATGGAGTTCAGCCATCTACACTGTTCTGATTCTATACAGAGTTCAGCCATCTACACTGTTCTGATTCTATACAGAGTTCAGCCATCTACACTGTTCTGATTCTATACGGAGTTCAGCCATCTACACTGTTCTGATTCTATACAGAGTTCAGCCATCTACACTGTTCTGATTCTGTACAGAGTTCAGCCATCTACACTGTTCTGATTCTATACAGAGTTCAGCCATCTACACTGTTCTGATTCTATATGGAGTTCAGCCACCTACACTGTTCTGATTCTATACAGAGTTCAGCCATCTACACTGTTCTGATTCTATACAGAGTTCAGCCATCTACACTGTTCTGATTCTATACGGAGTTCAGCCATCTACACTGTTCTGATTCTATACAGAGTTCAGCCATCTACACTGTTCTGATTCTATACAGAGTTCAGCCATCTACACTGTTCTGATTCTATATGGAGTTCAGCCATCTACACTGTTCTGATTCTTTACGGAGTTCAGCCATCTACACTGTTCTGATTCTATACGGAGTTCAGCCATCTACACTGTTCTGATTCTATATGGAGTTCAGCCATCTACACTGTTCTGATTCTATATGGAGTTCAACCATCTACACTGTTCTGATTCTATACAGAGTTCAGCCATCTACACTGTTCTGATTCTATACGGAGTTCAGCCATCTACACTGTTCTGATTCTATATGGAGTTCAGCCATCTACACTGTTATGATTCTATATGGAGTTCAGCCATCTACACTGTTCTGATTCTATATGGAGTTCAGCCATCTACACTGTTCTGATTCTATATGGAGTTCAGCCATCTACACTGTTCTGATTCTATATGGAGTTCAGCCATCTACACTGTTCTGATTCTATACAGAGTTCAACCATCTACACTGTTCTGATTCTATACAGAGTTCAGCCATCTACACTGTTCTGATTCTATACGGAGTTCAACCATCAACACTGTTCTGATTCTATATGGAGTTCAGCCATCTACACTGTTCTGATTCTATACGGAGTTCAGCCATCTACACTGTTCTGATTCTATACGGAGTTCAGCCATCTACACTGTTCTGATTCTATATGGAGTTCAGCCATCTACACTGTCCTGATTCTATACGAAGTTCAGCCATCTACACTGTTCTGATTCTATACAGAGTTCAGCCATCTACACTGTTCTGATTCTGTACAGAGTTCAGCCATCTACACTGTTCTGATTCTATACGGAGTTCAACCATCTACACTGTTCTGATTCTATACGGAGTTCAACCATCTACACTGTTCTGATTCTATACAGAGTTCAGCCATCTACACTGTTCTGATTCTATACAGAGTTCAACCATCTACACTGTTCTGATTCTATACAGAGTTCAGCCATCTACACTGTTCTGATTCTATACAGAGTTCAACCATCTACACTGTTCTGATTCTATACGGAGTTCAGCCATCTACACTGTTCTGATTCTATACGGAGTTCAGCCATCTACACTGTTCTGATTCTATACAGAGTTCAGCCATCTACACTGTTCTGATTCTATAAGGAGTTCAGCCATCTACACTGTTCTGATTCTATACGGAGTTCAACCATCTACACTGTTCTGATTCTATATGGAGTTCAGCCATCTACACTGTTCTGATTCTATACGAAGTTCAGGCATCTACACTGTTCTGATTCTATACAGAGTTCAGCCATCTACACTGTTCTGATTCTATACGGAGTTTAGCCATCTACACAGTTCTGATTCTATACGGAGTTCAGCCATCTACACTGTTCTGATTCTATACGAAGTTCAGCCATCTACACTGTTCTGATTCTATACGGAGTTCAACCATCTACACTGTTCTGATTCTATATGGAGTTCAGCCATCTACACTGTTCTGATTCTATACGAAGTTCAGGCATCTACACTGTTCTGATTCTATACAGAGTTCAGCCATCTACACTGTTCTGATTCTATACGGAGTTTAGCCATCTACACAGTTCTGATTCTATACGGAGTTCAGCCATCTACACTGTTCTGATTCTATATGGAGTTCAGCCATCTACACTGTTCTGATTCTATATGGAGTTCAGCCATCTACACTGTTCTGATTCTATACAGGGTTCAGCCATCTACACTGTTCTGATTCTATACGGAGTTCAGCCATCTACACTGTTCTGATTCTATATGGAGTTCAGCCATCTACACTGTTCTGATTCTATACAGAGTTCAGCCATCTACACTGTTCTGATTCTATACAGAGTTCAGCCATCTACACTGTTCTGATTCTATACAGAGTTCAGCCATCTACACTGTTCTGATTCTATATGGAGTTCAGCCATCTACACTGTTCTGATTCTATATGGAGTTCAGCCATCTACACTGTTCTGATTCTATACAGGGTTCAGCCATCTACACTGTTCTGATTCTATACGGAGTTCAGCCATCTACACTGTTCTGATTCTATATGGAGTTCAGCCATCTACACTGTTCTGATTCTATACAGAGTTCAGCCATCTACACTGTTCTGATTCTATACAGAGTTCAGCCATCTACACTGTTCTGATTCTATACAGAGTTCAGCCATCTACACTGTTCTGATTCTGTACAGAGTTCAGCCATCTACACTGTTCTGATTCTATACAGAGTTCAACCATCTACACTGTTCTGATTCTATACGGAGTTCAGCCATCTACACTGTTCTGATTCTATACGGAGTTCAGCCATCTACACTGTTCTGATTCTATACAGAGTTCAGCCATCTACACTGTTCTGATTCTATATGGAGTTCAGCCATCTACACTGTTCTGATTCTATACGAAGTTCAGCCATCTACACTGTTCTGATTCTATACAGAGTTCAGCCATCTACACAGTTCTGATTCTATACGGAGTTCAGCCATCTACACTGTTCTGATTCTATATGGAGTTCAGCCATCTACACTGTTCTGATTCTATACGGAGTTCAGCCATCTACACTGTTCTGATTCTATACATGGTTCAGCCATCTACACTGTTCTGATTCTATACGGAGTTCAGCCATCTACACTGTTATGATTCTATATGGAGTTCAGCCATCTACACTGTTCTGATTCTATACAGAGTTCAGCCATCTACACTGTTCTGATTCTATACAGAGTTCAGCCATCTACACTGTTCTGATTCTATACGGAGTTCAGCCATCTACACTGTTCTGATTCTATACAGAGTTCAGCCATCTACACTGTTCTGATTCTGTACAGAGTTCAGCCATCTACACTGTTCTGATTCTATACAGAGTTCAGCCATCTACACTGTTCTGATTCTATATGGAGTTCAGCCACCTACACTGTTCTGATTCTATACAGAGTTCAGCCATCTACACTGTTCTGATTCTATACAGAGTTCAGCCATCTACACTGTTCTGATTCTATACGGAGTTCAGCCATCTACACTGTTCTGATTCTATACAGAGTTCAGCCATCTACACTGTTCTGATTCTATACAGAGTTCAGCCATCTACACTGTTCTGATTCTATATGGAGTTCAGCCATCTACACTGTTCTGATTCTTTACGGAGTTCAGCCATCTACACTGTTCTGATTCTATACGGAGTTCAGCCATCTACACTGTTCTGATTCTATATGGAGTTCAGCCATCTACACTGTTCTGATTCTATATGGAGTTCAACCATCTACACTGTTCTGATTCTATACAGAGTTCAGCCATCTACACTGTTCTGATTCTATACGGAGTTCAGCCATCTACACTGTTCTGATTCTATATGGAGTTCAGCCATCTACACTGTTATGATTCTATATGGAGTTCAGCCATCTACACTGTTCTGATTCTATATGGAGTTCAGCCATCTACACTGTTCTGATTCTATATGGAGTTCAGCCATCTACACTGTTCTGATTCTATATGGAGTTCAGCCATCTACACTGTTCTGATTCTATACAGAGTTCAACCATCTACACTGTTCTGATTCTATACAGAGTTCAGCCATCTACACTGTTCTGATTCTATACGGAGTTCAACCATCAACACTGTTCTGATTCTATATGGAGTTCAGCCATCTACACTGTTCTGATTCTATACGGAGTTCAGCCATCTACACTGTTCTGATTCTATACGGAGTTCAGCCATCTACACTGTTCTGATTCTATATGGAGTTCAGCCATCTACACTGTCCTGATTCTATACGAAGTTCAGCCATCTACACTGTTCTGATTCTATACAGAGTTCAGCCATCTACACTGTTCTGATTCTGTACAGAGTTCAGCCATCTACACTGTTCTGATTCTATACGGAGTTCAACCATCTACACTGTTCTGATTCTATACGGAGTTCAACCATCTACACTGTTCTGATTCTATACAGAGTTCAGCCATCTACACTGTTCTGATTCTATACAGAGTTCAACCATCTACACTGTTCTGATTCTATACAGAGTTCAGCCATCTACACTGTTCTGATTCTATACAGAGTTCAACCATCTACACTGTTCTGATTCTATACGGAGTTCAGCCATCTACACTGTTCTGATTCTATACGGAGTTCAGCCATCTACACTGTTCTGATTCTATACAGAGTTCAGCCATCTACACTGTTCTGATTCTATAAGGAGTTCAGCCATCTACACTGTTCTGATTCTATACGGAGTTCAACCATCTACACTGTTCTGATTCTATATGGAGTTCAGCCATCTACACTGTTCTGATTCTATACGAAGTTCAGGCATCTACACTGTTCTGATTCTATACAGAGTTCAGCCATCTACACTGTTCTGATTCTATACGGAGTTTAGCCATCTACACAGTTCTGATTCTATACGGAGTTCAGCCATCTACACTGTTCTGATTCTATACGAAGTTCAGCCATCTACACTGTTCTGATTCTATACGGAGTTCAACCATCTACACTGTTCTGATTCTATATGGAGTTCAGCCATCTACACTGTTCTGATTCTATACGAAGTTCAGGCATCTACACTGTTCTGATTCTATACAGAGTTCAGCCATCTACACTGTTCTGATTCTATACGGAGTTTAGCCATCTACACAGTTCTGATTCTATACGGAGTTCAGCCATCTACACTGTTCTGATTCTATATGGAGTTCAGCCATCTACACTGTTCTGATTCTATATGGAGTTCAGCCATCTACACTGTTCTGATTCTATACAGGGTTCAGCCATCTACACTGTTCTGATTCTATACGGAGTTCAGCCATCTACACTGTTCTGATTCTATATGGAGTTCAGCCATCTACACTGTTCTGATTCTATACAGAGTTCAGCCATCTACACTGTTCTGATTCTATACAGAGTTCAGCCATCTACACTGTTCTGATTCTATACAGAGTTCAGCCATCTACACTGTTCTGATTCTATATGGAGTTCAGCCATCTACACTGTTCTGATTCTATATGGAGTTCAGCCATCTACACTGTTCTGATTCTATACAGGGTTCAGCCATCTACACTGTTCTGATTCTATACGGAGTTCAGCCATCTACACTGTTCTGATTCTATATGGAGTTCAGCCATCTACACTGTTCTGATTCTATACAGAGTTCAGCCATCTACACTGTTCTGATTCTATACAGAGTTCAGCCATCTACACTGTTCTGATTCTATACAGAGTTCAGCCATCTACACTGTTCTGATTCTGTACAGAGTTCAGCCATCTACACTGTTCTGATTCTATACGGAGTTCAACCATCTACACTGTTCTGATTCTATTCGGAGTTCAACCATCTACACTGTTCTGATTCTATACAGAGTTCAGCCATCTACACTGTTCTGATTCTATACAGAGTTCAACCATCTACACTGTTCTGATTCTATACAGAGTTCAGCCATCTACACTGTTCTGATTCTATAAGGAGTTCAGCCATCTACACTGTTCTGATTCTATACGGAGTTCAACCATCTACACTGTTCTGATTCTATTCGGAGTTCAACCATCTACACTGTTCTGATTCTATACAGAGTTCAGCCATCTACACTGTTCTGATTCTATACAGAGTTCAGCCATCTACACTGTTCTGATTCTATACGGAGTTCAGCCATCTACACTGTTCTGATTCTATACAGAGTTCAGCCATCTACACTGTTCTGATTCTATACAGAGTTCAGCCATCTACACTGTTCTGATTCTATACGGAGTTCAGCCATCTACACTGTTCTGATTCTATACAGAGTTCAGCCATCTACACTGTTCTGATTCTGTACAGAGTTCAGCCATCTACACTGTTCTGATTCTATACAGAGTTCAGCCATCTACACTGTTCTGATTCTATATGGAGTTCAGCCACCTACACTGTTCTGATTCTATACAGAGTTCAGCCATCTACACTGTTCTGATTCTATACAGAGTTCAGCCATCTACACTGTTCTGATTCTATACGGAGTTCAGCCATCTACACTGTTCTGATTCTATACAGAGTTCAGCCATCTACACTGTTCTGATTCTATACAGAGTTCAGCCATCTACACTGTTCTGATTCTATATGGAGTTCAGCCATCTACACTGTTCTGATTCTTTACGGAGTTCAGCCATCTACACTGTTCTGATTCTATACGGAGTTCAGCCATCTACACTGTTCTGATTCTATATGGAGTTCAGCCATCTACACTGTTCTGATTCTATATGGAGTTCAACCATCTACACTGTTCTGATTCTATACAGAGTTCAGCCATCTACACTGTTCTGATTCTATACGGAGTTCAGCCATCTACACTGTTCTGATTCTATATGGAGTTCAGCCATCTACACTGTTATGATTCTATATGGAGTTCAGCCATCTACACTGTTCTGATTCTATATGGAGTTCAGCCATCTACACTGTTCTGATTCTATATGGAGTTCAGCCATCTACACTGTTCTGATTCTATATGGAGTTCAGCCATCTACACTGTTCTGATTCTATACAGAGTTCAACCATCTACACTGTTCTGATTCTATACAGAGTTCAGCCATCTACACTGTTCTGATTCTATACGGAGTTCAACCATCAACACTGTTCTGATTCTATATGGAGTTCAGCCATCTACACTGTTCTGATTCTATACGGAGTTCAGCCATCTACACTGTTCTGATTCTATACGGAGTTCAGCCATCTACACTGTTCTGATTCTATATGGAGTTCAGCCATCTACACTGTCCTGATTCTATACGAAGTTCAGCCATCTACACTGTTCTGATTCTATACAGAGTTCAGCCATCTACACTGTTCTGATTCTGTACAGAGTTCAGCCATCTACACTGTTCTGATTCTATACGGAGTTCAACCATCTACACTGTTCTGATTCTATACGGAGTTCAACCATCTACACTGTTCTGATTCTATACAGAGTTCAGCCATCTACACTGTTCTGATTCTATACAGAGTTCAACCATCTACACTGTTCTGATTCTATACAGAGTTCAGCCATCTACACTGTTCTGATTCTATACAGAGTTCAACCATCTACACTGTTCTGATTCTATACGGAGTTCAGCCATCTACACTGTTCTGATTCTATACGGAGTTCAGCCATCTACACTGTTCTGATTCTATACAGAGTTCAGCCATCTACACTGTTCTGATTCTATAAGGAGTTCAGCCATCTACACTGTTCTGATTCTATACGGAGTTCAACCATCTACACTGTTCTGATTCTATATGGAGTTCAGCCATCTACACTGTTCTGATTCTATACGAAGTTCAGGCATCTACACTGTTCTGATTCTATACAGAGTTCAGCCATCTACACTGTTCTGATTCTATACGGAGTTTAGCCATCTACACAGTTCTGATTCTATACGGAGTTCAGCCATCTACACTGTTCTGATTCTATACGAAGTTCAGCCATCTACACTGTTCTGATTCTATACGGAGTTCAACCATCTACACTGTTCTGATTCTATATGGAGTTCAGCCATCTACACTGTTCTGATTCTATACGAAGTTCAGGCATCTACACTGTTCTGATTCTATACAGAGTTCAGCCATCTACACTGTTCTGATTCTATACGGAGTTTAGCCATCTACACAGTTCTGATTCTATACGGAGTTCAGCCATCTACACTGTTCTGATTCTATATGGAGTTCAGCCATCTACACTGTTCTGATTCTATATGGAGTTCAGCCATCTACACTGTTCTGATTCTATACAGGGTTCAGCCATCTACACTGTTCTGATTCTATACGGAGTTCAGCCATCTACACTGTTCTGATTCTATATGGAGTTCAGCCATCTACACTGTTCTGATTCTATACAGAGTTCAGCCATCTACACTGTTCTGATTCTATACAGAGTTCAGCCATCTACACTGTTCTGATTCTATACAGAGTTCAGCCATCTACACTGTTCTGATTCTATATGGAGTTCAGCCATCTACACTGTTCTGATTCTATATGGAGTTCAGCCATCTACACTGTTCTGATTCTATACAGGGTTCAGCCATCTACACTGTTCTGATTCTATACGGAGTTCAGCCATCTACACTGTTCTGATTCTATATGGAGTTCAGCCATCTACACTGTTCTGATTCTATACAGAGTTCAGCCATCTACACTGTTCTGATTCTATACAGAGTTCAGCCATCTACACTGTTCTGATTCTATACAGAGTTCAGCCATCTACACTGTTCTGATTCTGTACAGAGTTCAGCCATCTACACTGTTCTGATTCTATACGGAGTTCAACCATCTACACTGTTCTGATTCTATTCGGAGTTCAACCATCTACACTGTTCTGATTCTATACAGAGTTCAGCCATCTACACTGTTCTGATTCTATACAGAGTTCAACCATCTACACTGTTCTGATTCTATACAGAGTTCAGCCATCTACACTGTTCTGATTCTATAAGGAGTTCAGCCATCTACACTGTTCTGATTCTATACGGAGTTCAACCATCTACACTGTTCTGATTCTATTCGGAGTTCAACCATCTACACTGTTCTGATTCTATACAGAGTTCAGCCATCTACACTGTTCTGATTCTATACAGAGTTCAGCCATCTACACTGTTCTGATTCTATACGGAGTTCAGCCATCTACACTGTTCTGATTCTATACAGAGTTCAGCCATCTACACTGTTCTGATTCTGTACAGAGTTCAGCCATCTACACTGTTCTGATTCTATACAGAGTTCAGCCATCTACACTGTTCTGATTCTATATGGAGTTCAGCCACCTACACTGTTCTGATTCTATACAGAGTTCAGCCATCTACACTGTTCTGATTCTATACAGAGTTCAGCCATCTACACTGTTCTGATTCTATACGGAGTTCAGCCATCTACACTGTTCTGATTCTATACAGAGTTCAGCCATCTACACTGTTCTGATTCTATACAGAGTTCAGCCATCTACACTGTTCTGATTCTATATGGAGTTCAGCCATCTACACTGTTCTGATTCTTTACGGAGTTCAGCCATCTACACTGTTCTGATTCTATACGGAGTTCAGCCATCTACACTGTTCTGATTCTATATGGAGTTCAGCCATCTACACTGTTCTGATTCTATATGGAGTTCAACCATCTACACTGTTCTGATTCTATACAGAGTTCAGCCATCTACACTGTTCTGATTCTATACGGAGTTCAGCCATCTACACTGTTCTGATTCTATATGGAGTTCAGCCATCTACACTGTTATGATTCTATATGGAGTTCAGCCATCTACACTGTTCTGATTCTATATGGAGTTCAGCCATCTACACTGTTCTGATTCTATATGGAGTTCAGCCATCTACACTGTTCTGATTCTATATGGAGTTCAGCCATCTACACTGTTCTGATTCTATACAGAGTTCAACCATCTACACTGTTCTGATTCTATACAGAGTTCAGCCATCTACACTGTTCTGATTCTATACGGAGTTCAACCATCAACACTGTTCTGATTCTATATGGAGTTCAGCCATCTACACTGTTCTGATTCTATACGGAGTTCAGCCATCTACACTGTTCTGATTCTATACGGAGTTCAGCCATCTACACTGTTCTGATTCTATATGGAGTTCAGCCATCTACACTGTCCTGATTCTATACGAAGTTCAGCCATCTACACTGTTCTGATTCTATACAGAGTTCAGCCATCTACACTGTTCTGATTCTGTACAGAGTTCAGCCATCTACACTGTTCTGATTCTATACGGAGTTCAACCATCTACACTGTTCTGATTCTATACGGAGTTCAACCATCTACACTGTTCTGATTCTATACAGAGTTCAGCCATCTACACTGTTCTGATTCTATACAGAGTTCAACCATCTACACTGTTCTGATTCTATACAGAGTTCAGCCATCTACACTGTTCTGATTCTATACAGAGTTCAACCATCTACACTGTTCTGATTCTATACGGAGTTCAGCCATCTACACTGTTCTGATTCTATACGGAGTTCAGCCATCTACACTGTTCTGATTCTATACAGAGTTCAGCCATCTACACTGTTCTGATTCTATAAGGAGTTCAGCCATCTACACTGTTCTGATTCTATACGGAGTTCAACCATCTACACTGTTCTGATTCTATATGGAGTTCAGCCATCTACACTGTTCTGATTCTATACGAAGTTCAGGCATCTACACTGTTCTGATTCTATACAGAGTTCAGCCATCTACACTGTTCTGATTCTATACGGAGTTTAGCCATCTACACAGTTCTGATTCTATACGGAGTTCAGCCATCTACACTGTTCTGATTCTATACGAAGTTCAGCCATCTACACTGTTCTGATTCTATACGGAGTTCAACCATCTACACTGTTCTGATTCTATATGGAGTTCAGCCATCTACACTGTTCTGATTCTATACGAAGTTCAGGCATCTACACTGTTCTGATTCTATACAGAGTTCAGCCATCTACACTGTTCTGATTCTATACGGAGTTTAGCCATCTACACAGTTCTGATTCTATACGGAGTTCAGCCATCTACACTGTTCTGATTCTATATGGAGTTCAGCCATCTACACTGTTCTGATTCTATATGGAGTTCAGCCATCTACACTGTTCTGATTCTATACAGGGTTCAGCCATCTACACTGTTCTGATTCTATACGGAGTTCAGCCATCTACACTGTTCTGATTCTATATGGAGTTCAGCCATCTACACTGTTCTGATTCTATACAGAGTTCAGCCATCTACACTGTTCTGATTCTATACAGAGTTCAGCCATCTACACTGTTCTGATTCTATACAGAGTTCAGCCATCTACACTGTTCTGATTCTATATGGAGTTCAGCCATCTACACTGTTCTGATTCTATATGGAGTTCAGCCATCTACACTGTTCTGATTCTATACAGGGTTCAGCCATCTACACTGTTCTGATTCTATACGGAGTTCAGCCATCTACACTGTTCTGATTCTATATGGAGTTCAGCCATCTACACTGTTCTGATTCTATACAGAGTTCAGCCATCTACACTGTTCTGATTCTATACAGAGTTCAGCCATCTACACTGTTCTGATTCTATACAGAGTTCAGCCATCTACACTGTTCTGATTCTGTACAGAGTTCAGCCATCTACACTGTTCTGATTCTATACGGAGTTCAACCATCTACACTGTTCTGATTCTATTCGGAGTTCAACCATCTACACTGTTCTGATTCTATACAGAGTTCAGCCATCTACACTGTTCTGATTCTATACAGAGTTCAACCATCTACACTGTTCTGATTCTATACAGAGTTCAGCCATCTACACTGTTCTGATTCTATACAGAGTTCAACCATCTACACTGTTCTGATTCTATACGGAGTTCAGCCAACTACACTGTTCTGATTCTATATGGAGTTCAGCCATCTACACTGTTCTGATTCTATATGGAGTTCAGCCATCTACACTGTTCTGATTCTATACGGAGTTCAGCCATCTACACTGTTCTGATTCTATACGGAGTTCAGCCATCTACACTGTTCTGATTCTATATGGAGTTCAGCCATCTACACTGTTCTGATTCTATACGAAGTTCAGCCATCTACACTGTTCTGATTCTATACAGAGTTCAGCCATCTACACTGTTCTGATTCTGTACAGAGTTCAGCCATCTACACTGTTCTGATTCTATACGGAGTTCAACCATCTACACTGTTCTGATTCTATACAGAGTTCAGCCATCTACACTGTTCTGATTCTATACAGAGTTCAACCATCTACACTGTTCTGATTCTATACAGAGTTCAGCCATCTACACTGTTCTGATTCTATACAGAGTTCAACCATCTACACTGTTCTGATTCTATACGGAGTTCAGCCATCTACACTGTTCTGATTCTATACGGAGTTCAGCCATCTACACTGTTCTGATTCTATACAGAGTTCAGCCATCTACACTGTTCTGATTCTATATGGAGTTCAGCCATCTACACTGTTCTGATTCTATACGAAGTTCAGCCATCTACACTGTTCTGATTCTATACAGAGTTCAGCCATCTACACAGTTCTGATTCTATACGGAGTTCAGCCATCTACACTGTTCTGATTCTATATGGAGTTCAGCCATCTACACTGTTCTGATTCTATACGGAGTTCAGCCATCTACACTGTTCTGATTCTATACATGGTTCAGCCATCTACACTGTTCTGATTCTATACGGAGTTCAGCCATCTACACTGTTATGATTCTATATGGAGTTCAGCCATCTACACTGTTCTGATTCTATACAGAGTTCAGCCATCTACACTGTTCTGATTCTATACAGAGTTCAGCCATCTACACTGTTCTGATTCTATACGGAGTTCAGCCATCTACACTGTTCTGATTCTATACAGAGTTCAGCCATCTACACTGTTCTGATTCTGTACAGAGTTCAGCCATCTACACTGTTCTGATTCTATACAGAGTTCAGCCATCTACACTGTTCTGATTCTATATGGAGTTCAGCCACCTACACTGTTCTGATTCTATACAGAGTTCAGCCATCTACACTGTTCTGATTCTATACAGAGTTCAGCCATCTACACTGTTCTGATTCTATACGGAGTTCAGCCATCTACACTGTTCTGATTCTATACAGAGTTCAGCCATCTACACTGTTCTGATTCTATACAGAGTTCAGCCATCTACACTGTTCTGATTCTATATGGAGTTCAGCCATCTACACTGTTCTGATTCTTTACGGAGTTCAGCCATCTACACTGTTCTGATTCTATACGGAGTTCAGCCATCTACACTGTTCTGATTCTATATGGAGTTCAGCCATCTACACTGTTCTGATTCTATATGGAGTTCAACCATCTACACTGTTCTGATTCTATACAGAGTTCAGCCATCTACACTGTTCTGATTCTATACGGAGTTCAGCCATCTACACTGTTCTGATTCTATATGGAGTTCAGCCATCTACACTGTTATGATTCTATATGGAGTTCAGCCATCTACACTGTTCTGATTCTATATGGAGTTCAGCCATCTACACTGTTCTGATTCTATATGGAGTTCAGCCATCTACACTGTTCTGATTCTATATGGAGTTCAGCCATCTACACTGTTCTGATTCTATACAGAGTTCAACCATCTACACTGTTCTGATTCTATACAGAGTTCAGCCATCTACACTGTTCTGATTCTATACGGAGTTCAACCATCAACACTGTTCTGATTCTATATGGAGTTCAGCCATCTACACTGTTCTGATTCTATACGGAGTTCAGCCATCTACACTGTTCTGATTCTATACGGAGTTCAGCCATCTACACTGTTCTGATTCTATATGGAGTTCAGCCATCTACACTGTCCTGATTCTATACGAAGTTCAGCCATCTACACTGTTCTGATTCTATACAGAGTTCAGCCATCTACACTGTTCTGATTCTGTACAGAGTTCAGCCATCTACACTGTTCTGATTCTATACGGAGTTCAACCATCTACACTGTTCTGATTCTATACGGAGTTCAACCATCTACACTGTTCTGATTCTATACAGAGTTCAGCCATCTACACTGTTCTGATTCTATACAGAGTTCAACCATCTACACTGTTCTGATTCTATACAGAGTTCAGCCATCTACACTGTTCTGATTCTATACAGAGTTCAACCATCTACACTGTTCTGATTCTATACGGAGTTCAGCCATCTACACTGTTCTGATTCTATACGGAGTTCAGCCATCTACACTGTTCTGATTCTATACAGAGTTCAGCCATCTACACTGTTCTGATTCTATAAGGAGTTCAGCCATCTACACTGTTCTGATTCTATACGGAGTTCAACCATCTACACTGTTCTGATTCTATATGGAGTTCAGCCATCTACACTGTTCTGATTCTATACGAAGTTCAGGCATCTACACTGTTCTGATTCTATACAGAGTTCAGCCATCTACACTGTTCTGATTCTATACGGAGTTTAGCCATCTACACAGTTCTGATTCTATACGGAGTTCAGCCATCTACACTGTTCTGATTCTATACGAAGTTCAGCCATCTACACTGTTCTGATTCTATACGGAGTTCAACCATCTACACTGTTCTGATTCTATATGGAGTTCAGCCATCTACACTGTTCTGATTCTATACGAAGTTCAGGCATCTACACTGTTCTGATTCTATACAGAGTTCAGCCATCTACACTGTTCTGATTCTATACGGAGTTTAGCCATCTACACAGTTCTGATTCTATACGGAGTTCAGCCATCTACACTGTTCTGATTCTATATGGAGTTCAGCCATCTACACTGTTCTGATTCTATATGGAGTTCAGCCATCTACACTGTTCTGATTCTATACAGGGTTCAGCCATCTACACTGTTCTGATTCTATACGGAGTTCAGCCATCTACACTGTTCTGATTCTATATGGAGTTCAGCCATCTACACTGTTCTGATTCTATACAGAGTTCAGCCATCTACACTGTTCTGATTCTATACAGAGTTCAGCCATCTACACTGTTCTGATTCTATACGGAGTTCAACCATCTACACTGTTCTGATTCTATATGGAGTTCAGCCATCTACACTGTTCTGATTCTATACGGAGTTCAGCCATCTACACTGTTCTGATTCTATACGGAGTTCAGCCATCTACACTGTTCTGATTCTATATGGAGTTCAGCCATCTACACTGTTCTGATTCTATACGAAGTTCAGCCATCTACACTGTTCTGATTCTATACAGAGTTCAGCCATCTACACTGTTCTGATTCTGTACAGAGTTCAGCCATCTACACTGTTCTGATTCTATACGGAGTTCAGCCATCTACACTGTTCTGATTCTATACAGAGTTCAGCCATCTACACTGTTCTGATTCTATACGGAGTTCAGCCATCTACACTGTTCTGATTCTATACAGAGTTCAGCCATCTACACTGTTCTGATTCTGTACAGAGTTCAGCCATCTACACTGTTCTGATTCTATACAGAGTTCAGCCATCTACACTGTTCTGATTCTATATGGAGTTCAGCCACCTACACTGTTCTGATTCTATACAGAGTTCAGCCATCTACACTGTTCTGATTCTATACAGAGTTCAGCCATCTACACTGTTCTGATTCTATACGGAGTTCAGCCATCTACACTGTTCTGATTCTATACAGAGTTCAGCCATCTACACTGTTCTGATTCTATACAGAGTTCAGCCATCTACACTGTTCTGATTCTATATGGAGTTCAGCCATCTACACTGTTCTGATTCTTTACGGAGTTCAGCCATCTACACTGTTCTGATTCTATACGGAGTTCAGCCATCTACACTGTTCTGATTCTATATGGAGTTCAGCCATCTACACTGTTCTGATTCTATATGGAGTTCAACCATCTACACTGTTCTGATTCTATACAGAGTTCAGCCATCTACACTGTTCTGATTCTATACGGAGTTCAGCCATCTACACTGTTCTGATTCTATATGGAGTTCAGCCATCTACACTGTTATGATTCTATATGGAGTTCAGCCATCTACACTGTTCTGATTCTATATGGAGTTCAGCCATCTACACTGTTCTGATTCTATATGGAGTTCAGCCATCTACACTGTTCTGATTCTATATGGAGTTCAGCCATCTACACTGTTCTGATTCTATACAGAGTTCAACCATCTACACTGTTCTGATTCTATACAGAGTTCAGCCATCTACACTGTTCTGATTCTATACGGAGTTCAACCATCAACACTGTTCTGATTCTATATGGAGTTCAGCCATCTACACTGTTCTGATTCTATACGGAGTTCAGCCATCTACACTGTTCTGATTCTATACGGAGTTCAGCCATCTACACTGTTCTGATTCTATATGGAGTTCAGCCATCTACACTGTCCTGATTCTATACGAAGTTCAGCCATCTACACTGTTCTGATTCTATACAGAGTTCAGCCATCTACACTGTTCTGATTCTGTACAGAGTTCAGCCATCTACACTGTTCTGATTCTATACGGAGTTCAACCATCTACACTGTTCTGATTCTATACGGAGTTCAACCATCTACACTGTTCTGATTCTATACAGAGTTCAGCCATCTACACTGTTCTGATTCTATACAGAGTTCAACCATCTACACTGTTCTGATTCTATACAGAGTTCAGCCATCTACACTGTTCTGATTCTATACAGAGTTCAACCATCTACACTGTTCTGATTCTATACGGAGTTCAGCCATCTACACTGTTCTGATTCTATACGGAGTTCAGCCATCTACACTGTTCTGATTCTATACAGAGTTCAGCCATCTACACTGTTCTGATTCTATAAGGAGTTCAGCCATCTACACTGTTCTGATTCTATACGGAGTTCAACCATCTACACTGTTCTGATTCTATATGGAGTTCAGCCATCTACACTGTTCTGATTCTATACGAAGTTCAGGCATCTACACTGTTCTGATTCTATACAGAGTTCAGCCATCTACACTGTTCTGATTCTATACGGAGTTTAGCCATCTACACAGTTCTGATTCTATACGGAGTTCAGCCATCTACACTGTTCTGATTCTATACGAAGTTCAGCCATCTACACTGTTCTGATTCTATACGGAGTTCAACCATCTACACTGTTCTGATTCTATATGGAGTTCAGCCATCTACACTGTTCTGATTCTATACGAAGTTCAGGCATCTACACTGTTCTGATTCTATACAGAGTTCAGCCATCTACACTGTTCTGATTCTATACGGAGTTTAGCCATCTACACAGTTCTGATTCTATACGGAGTTCAGCCATCTACACTGTTCTGATTCTATATGGAGTTCAGCCATCTACACTGTTCTGATTCTATATGGAGTTCAGCCATCTACACTGTTCTGATTCTATACAGGGTTCAGCCATCTACACTGTTCTGATTCTATACGGAGTTCAGCCATCTACACTGTTCTGATTCTATATGGAGTTCAGCCATCTACACTGTTCTGATTCTATACAGAGTTCAGCCATCTACACTGTTCTGATTCTATACAGAGTTCAGCCATCTACACTGTTCTGATTCTATACGGAGTTCAACCATCTACACTGTTCTGATTCTATATGGAGTTCAGCCATCTACACTGTTCTGATTCTATACGGAGTTCAGCCATCTACACTGTTCTGATTCTATACGGAGTTCAGCCATCTACACTGTTCTGATTCTATATGGAGTTCAGCCATCTACACTGTTCTGATTCTATACGAAGTTCAGCCATCTACACTGTTCTGATTCTATACAGAGTTCAGCCATCTACACTGTTCTGATTCTGTACAGAGTTCAGCCATCTACACTGTTCTGATTCTATACGGAGTTCAACCATCTACACTGTTCTGATTCTATACGGAGTTCAACCATCTACACTGTTCTGATTCTATACAGAGTTCAGCCATCTACACTGTTCTGATTCTATACAGAGTTCAACCATCTACACTGTTCTGATTCTATACAGAGTTCAGCCATCTACACTGTTCTGATTCTATACAGAGTTCAACCATCTACACTGTTCTGATTCTATACGGAGTTCAGCCATCTACACTGTTCTGATTCTATACAGAGTTCAGCCATCTACACTGTTCTGATTCTATACGGAGTTCAGCCATCTACACTGTTCTGATTCTATACGGAGTTCAGCCATCTACACTGTTCTGATTCTATACAGAGTTCAGCCATCTACACTGTTCTGATTCTATACGGAGTTCAGCCATCTACACTGTTCTGATTCTATATGGAGTTCAACCATCTACACTGTTCTGATTCTACATGGAGTTCAACCATCTACACTGTTCTGATTCTATACGGAGTTCAGCCATCTACACTGTTCTGATTCTATATGGAGTTCAGCCATCTACACTGTTCTGATTCTATATGGAGTTCAACCATCTACACTGTTCTGATTCTATATGGAGTTCAACCATCTACACTGTTCTGATTCTATACAGAGTTCAGCCATCTACAATGTTCTGATTCTATATGGAGTTCAGCCATCTACACTGTTATGATTCTATATGGAGTTCAGCCGTCTACACTGTTCTGATTCTATATGGAGTTCAGCCATCTACACTGTTCTGATTCTATACGGAGTTCAGCCATCTACACTGTTCTGATTCTATACAGAGTTCAGCCATCTACACTGTTCTGATTCTGTACACAGTTCAGCCATCTACACTGTTCTGATTCTATACAGAGTTCAGCCATCTACACTGTTCTGATTCTATATGGAGTTCAGCCACCTACACTGTTCTGATTCTATACAGAGTTCAGCCATCTACACTGTTCTGATTCTATACAGAGTTCAGCCATCTACACTGTTCTGATTCTATACGGAGTTCAGCCATCTACACTGTTCTGATTCTATACAGAGTTCAGCCATCTACACTGTTCTGATTCTATACGGAGTTCAGCCATCTACACTGTTCTGATTCTATATGGAGTTCAGCCATCTACACTGTTCTGATTCTATATGGAGTTCAACCATCTACACTGTTCTGATTCTATACAGAGTTCAGCCATCTACACTGTTCTGATTCTATACGGAGTTCAGCCATCTACACTGTTCTGATTCTATATGGAGTTCAGCCATCTACACTGTTATGATTCTATATGGAGTTCAGCCGTCTACACTGTTCTGATTCTATATGGAGTTCAGCCATCTACACTGTTCTGATTCTATATGGAGTTCAGCCATCTACACTGTTCTGATTCTATATGGAGTTCAGCCATCTACACTGTTCTGATTCTATACAGAGTTCAACCATCTACACTGTTCTGATTCTATACAGAGTTCAGCCATCTACACTGTTCTGATTCTATACGGAGTTCAACCATCTACACTGTTCTGATTCTATATGGAGTTCAGCCATCTACACTGTTCTGATTCTATACGGAGTTCAGCCATCTACACTGTTCTGATTCTATACGGAGTTCAGCCATCTACACTGTTCTGATTCTATATGGAGTTCAGCCATCTACACTGTTCTGATTCTATACGAAGTTCAGCCATCTACACTGTTCTGATTCTATACAGAGTTCAGCCATCTACACTGTTCTGATTCTATACGGAGTTCAACCATCTACACTGTTCTGATTCTATATGGAGTTCAGCCATCTACACTGTTCTGATTCTATACGGAGTTCAGCCATCTACACTGTTCTGATTCTATACGGAGTTCAGCCATCCACACTGTTCTGATTCTATATGGAGTTCAGCCATCTACACTGTTCTGATTCTATACAGAGTTCAGCCATCTACACTGTTCTGATTCTGTACAGAGTTCAGCCATCTACACTGTTCTGATTCTATACAGAGTTCAGCCATCTACACTGTTCTGATTCTATACGGAGTTCAGCCATCTACACTGTTCTGATTCTATATGGAGTTCAGCCATCTACACTGTTCTGATTCTATACGAAGTTCAGCCATCTACACTGTTCTGATTCTATACAGAGTTCAGCCATCTACACTGTTCTGATTCTATACAGAGTTCAGCCATCTACACTGTTCTGATTCTATACAGAGTTCAGCCATCTACACTGTTCTGATTCTATACAGAGTTCAGCCATCTACACTGTTCTGATTCTATACGGAGTTCAGCCATCTACACTGTTCTGATTCTATACGGAGTTCAGCCATCTACACTGTTCTGATTCTATACAGAGTTCAGCCATCTACACTGTTCTGATTCTATACGGAGTTCAGCCATCTACACTGTTCTGATTCTATATGGAGTTCAACCATCTACACTGTTCTGATTCTACATGGAGTTCAACCATCTACACTGTTCTGATTCTATACGGAGTTCAGCCATCTACACTGTTCTGATTCTATATGGAGTTCAGCCATCTACACTGTTCTGATTCTATATGGAGTTCAACCATCTACACTGTTCTGATTCTATATGGAGTTCAACCATCTACACTGTTCTGATTCTATACAGAGTTCAGCCATCTACAATGTTCTGATTCTATATGGAGTTCAGCCATCTACACTGTTATGATTCTATATGGAGTTCAGCCGTCTACACTGTTCTGATTCTATATGGAGTTCAGCCATCTACACTGTTCTGATTCTGTACGGAGTTCAGCCATCTACACTGTTCTGATTCTATACAGAGTTCAGCCATCTACACTGTTCTGATTCTGTACACAGTTCAGCCATCTACACTGTTCTGATTCTATACAGAGTTCAGCCATCTACACTGTTCTGATTCTATATGGAGTTCAGCCACCTACACTGTTCTGATTCTATACAGAGTTCAGCCATCTACACTGTTCTGATTCTATACAGAGTTCAGCCATCTACACTGTTCTGATTCTATACGGAGTTCAGCCATCTACACTGTTCTGATTCTATACAGAGTTCAGCCATCTACACTGTTCTGATTCTATACAGAGTTCAGCCATCTACACTGTTCTGATTCTATATGGAGTTCAGCCATCTACACTGTTCTGATTCTATACGGAGTTCAGCCATCTACACTGTTCTGATTCTATACGGAGTTCAGCCATCTACACTGTTCTGATTCTATATGGAGTTCAGCCATCTACACTGTTCTGATTCTATATGGAGTTCAACCATCTACACTGTTCTGATTCTATACAGAGTTCAGCCATCTACACTGTTCTGATTCTATACGGAGTTCAGCCATCTACACTCTTCTGATTCTATATGGAGTTCAGCCATCTACACTGTTATGATTCTATATGGAGTTCAGCCGTCTACACTGTTCTGATTCTATACGGAGTTCAGCCATCTACACTGTTCTGATTCTATATGGAGTTCAACCATCTACACTGTTCTGATTCTACATGGAGTTCAACCATCTACACTGTTCTGATTCTATACGGAGTTCAGCCATCTACACTGTTCTGATTCTATATGGAGTTCAGCCATCTACACTGTTCTGATTCTATATGGAGTTCAACCATCTACACTGTTCTGATTCTATATGGAGTTCAACCATCTACACTGTTCTGATTCTATACAGAGTTCAGCCATCTACAATGTTCTGATTCTATATGGAGTTCAGCCATCTACACTGTTATGATTCTATATGGAGTTCAGCCGTCTACACTGTTCTGATTCTATATGGAGTTCAGCCATCTACACTGTTCTGATTCTGTACGGAGTTCAGCCATCTACACTGTTCTGATTCTATACAGAGTTCAGCCATCTACACTGTTCTGATTCTGTACACAGTTCAGCCATCTACACTGTTCTGATTCTATACAGAGTTCAGCCATCTACACTGTTCTGATTCTATATGGAGTTCAGCCACCTACACTGTTCTGATTCTATACAGAGTTCAGCCATCTACACTGTTCTGATTCTATACAGAGTTCAGCCATCTACACTGTTCTGATTCTATACGGAGTTCAGCCATCTACACTGTTCTGATTCTATACAGAGTTCAGCCATCTACACTGTTCTGATTCTATACAGAGTTCAGCCATCTACACTGTTCTGATTCTATATGGAGTTCAGCCATCTACACTGTTCTGATTCTATACGGAGTTCAGCCATCTACACTGTTCTGATTCTATACGGAGTTCAGCCATCTACACTGTTCTGATTCTATATGGAGTTCAGCCATCTACACTGTTCTGATTCTATATGGAGTTCAACCATCTACACTGTTCTGATTCTATACAGAGTTCAGTCATCTACACTGTTCTGATTCTATACGGAGTTCAGCCATCTACACTCTTCTGATTCTATATGGAGTTCAGCCATCTACACTGTTATGATTCTATATGGAGTTCAGCCGTCTACACTGTTCTGATTCTATATGGAGTTCAGCCATCTACACTGTTCTGATTCTATATGGAGTTCAGCCATCTACACTGTTCTGATTCTATATGGAGTTCAGCCATCTACACTGTTCTGATTCTATACAGAGTTCAACCATCTACACTGTTCTGATTCTATACAGAGTTCAGCCATCTACACTGTTCTGATTCTATACGGAGTTCAACCATCTACACTGTTCTGATTCTATATGGAGTTCAGCCATCTACACTGTTCTGATTCTATACGGAGTTCAGCCATCTACACTGTTCTGATTCTATACGGAGTTCAGCCATCTACACTGTTCTGATTCTATATGGAGTTCAGCCATCTACACTGTTCTGATTCTATACGAAGTTCAGCCATCTACACTGTTCTGATTCTATACAGAGTTCAGCCATCTACACTGTTCTGATTCTATACGGAGTTCAACCATCTACACTGTTCTGATTCTATATGGAGTTCAGCCATCTACACTGTTCTGATTCTATACGGAGTTCAGCCATCTACACTGTTCTGATTCTATACGGAGTTCAGCCATCCACACTGTTCTGATTCTATATGGAGTTCAGCCATCTACACTGTTCTGATTCTATACGAAGTTCAGCCATCTACACTGTTCTGATTCTATACAGAGTTCAGCCATCTACACTGTTCTGATTCTATACGGAGTTCAGCCATCTACACTGTTCTGATTCTATACAGGGTTCAGCCATCTACACTGTTCTGATTCTATCCAGAGTTCAGCCATCTACACTGTTCTAATTCTATACGGAGTTCAGCCATCTACACTGTTCTGATTCTATACGGAGTTCAACCATCTACACTGTTCTGATTCTATATGGAGTTCAACCATCTACACTATTCTGATTCTATATGGAGTTCAACCATCTACACTGTTCTGATTCTATACGGAGTTCAGCCATCTACACTGTTCTGATTCTATACAGAGTTCAGCCATCTACACTGTTCTGATTCTGTACAGAGTTCAGCCATCTACACTGTTCTGATTCTATATGGAGTTCAACCATCTACACTGTTCTGATTCTATACGGAGTTCAACCATCTACACTGTTCTGATTCTATATGGAGTTCAACCATCTACACTGTTCTGATTCTATATGGAGTTCAGCCATCTACACTGTTCTGATTCTATACAGAGTTCAGCCATCTACAATGTTCTGATTCTATACGGAGTTCAGCCATCTACACTGTTCTGATTCTATACAGGGTTCAGCCATCTACACTGTTCTGATTCTATCCAGAGTTCAGCCATCTACACTGTTCTAATTCTATACAGAGTTCAGCCATCTACACTGTTCTGATTCTATATGGAGTTCAACCATCTACACTGTTCTGATTCTATACGGAGGTCAGCCATCTACACTGTTCTGATTCTATACGGAGTTCAGCCATCTACACTGTTCTGATTCTATATGGAGTTCAGCCATCTACACTGTTCTGATTCTATACGGAGTTCAGCCATCTACACAGTTCTG
Source organism: Salvelinus fontinalis (assembly GCF_029448725.1). Lineage (NCBI taxonomy): Eukaryota > Metazoa > Chordata > Actinopteri > Salmoniformes > Salmonidae > Salvelinus > Salvelinus fontinalis. The sequence continues at coordinate 33,416 of NW_026601648.1, forward strand.
ATTCTATACGGAGTTCAGCCATCTACACTGTTCTGATTCTATATGGAGTTCAGCCATCTACACTGTTCTGATTCTATATGGAGTTCAGCCATCTACACTGTTCTGATTCTATACAGGGTTCAGCCATCTACACTGTTCTGATTCTATACGGAGTTCAGCCATCTACACTGTTCTGATTCTATATGGAGTTCAGCCATCTACACTGTTCTGATTCTATACAGAGTTCAGCCATCTACACTGTTCTGATTCTATACAGAGTTCAGTCATCTACACTGTTCTGATTCTATACGGAGTTCAGCCATCTACACTGTTCTGATTCTATACAGAGTTCAGCCATCTACACTGTTCTGATTCTGTACAGAGTTCAGCCATCTACACTGTTCTGATTCTATACAGAGTTCAGCCATCTACACTGTTCTGATTCTATATGGAGTTCAGCCACCTACACTGTTCTGATTCTATACAGAGTTCAGCCATCTACACTGTTCTGATTCTATACAGAGTTCAGCCATCTACACTGTTCTGATTCTATACGGAGTTCAGCCATCTACACTGTTCTGATTCTATACAGAGTTCAGCCATCTACACTGTTCTGATTCTATACAGAGTTCAGCCATCTACACTGTTCTGATTCTATATGGAGTTCAGCCATCTACACTGTTCTGATTCTATACGGAGTTCAGCCATCTACACTGTTCTGATTCTATACGGAGTTCAGCCATCTACACTGTTCTGATTCTATACGGAGTTCAGCCATCTACACTGTTCTGATTCTATATGGAGTTCAGCCATCTACACTGTTCTGATTCTATACAGAGTTCAGCCATCTACACTGTTCTGGTTCTATACGGAGTTCAGCCATCTACACTGTTATGATTCTATATGGAGTTCAGCCATCTACACTGTTATGATTCTATATGGAGTTCAGCCATCTACACTGTTCTGATTCTATATGGAGTTCAGCCATCTACACTGTTCTGATTCTATACGGAGTTCAGCCATCTACACTGTTCTGATTCTATATGGAGTTCAGCCATCTACACTGTTCTGATTCTATATGGAGTTCAACCATCTACACTGTTCTGATTCTATACAGAGTTCAGCCATCTACACTGTTCTGATTCTATACGGAGTTCAACCATCTACACTATTCTGATTCTATATGGAGTTCAGCCATCTACACTGTTCTGATTCTATACGGAGTTCAGCCATCTACACTGTTCTGATTCTATACGGAGTTCAGCCATCTACACTGTTCTGATTCTATATGGAGTTCAGCCATCTACACTGTTCTGATTCTATACGAAGTTCAACCATCTACACTGTTCTGATTCTATACAGAGTTCAGCCATCTACACTGTTCTGATTCTATACGGAGTTCAGCCATCTACACTGTTCTGATTCTATACAGGGTTCAGCCATCTACACTGTTCTGATTCTATCCAGAGTTCAGCCATCTACACTGTTCTAATTCTAAACGGAGTTCAGCCATCTACACTGTTCTGATTCTATATGGAGTTCAACCATCTACACTGTTCTGATTCTATACGGAGGTCAGCCATCTACACTGTTCTGATTCTATACGGAGTTCAGCCATCTACACTGTTCTGATTCTATATGGAGTTCAGCCATCTACACTGTTCTGATTCTATACGGAGTTCAGCCATCTACACAGTTCTGATTCTATACGGAGTTCAGCCATCTACACTGTTCTGATTCTATATGGAGTTCAGCCATCTACACTGTTCTGATTCTATATGGAGTTCAGCCATCTACACTGTTCTGATTCTATACAGGGTTCAGCCATCTACACTGTTCTGATTCTATACGGAGTTCAGCCATCTACGCTGTTCTGATTCTATATGGAGTTCAGCCATCTACACTGTTCTGATTCTATACAGAGTTCAGCCATCTACACTGTTCTGATTCTATACAGAGTTCAGCCATCTACACTGTTCTGATTCTATACGGAGTTCAGCCATCTACACTGTTCTGATTCTATACAGAGTTCAGCCATCTACACTGTTCTGATTCTGTACAGAGTTCAGCCATCTACACTGTTCTGATTCTATACAGAGTTCAGCCATCTACACTGTTCTGATTCTATATGGAGTTCAGCCACCTACACTGTTCTGATTCTATACAGAGTTCAGCCATCTACACTGTTCTGATTCTATACAGAGTTCAGCCATCTACACTGTTCTGATTCTATACGGAGTTCAGCCATCTACACTGTTCTGATTCTATACAGAGTTCAGCCATCTACACTGTTCTGATTCTATACAGAGTTCAGCCATCTACACTGTTCTGATTCTATATGGAGTTCAGCCATCTACACTGTTCTGATTCTATACGGAGTTCAGCCATCTACACTGTTCTGATTCTATACGGAGTTCAGCCATCTACACTGTTCTGATTCTATATGGAGTTCAGCCATCTACACTGTTCTGATTCTATATGGAGTTCAACCATCTACACTGTTCTGATTCTATACAGAGTTCAGCCATCTACACTGTTCTGATTCTATACGGAGTTCAGCCATCTACACTGTTCTGATTCTATATGGAGTTCAGCCATCTACACTGTTATGATTCTATATGGAGTTCAGCCATCTACACTGTTCTGATTCTATATGGAGTTCAGCCATCTACACTGTTCTGATTCTATATGGAGTTCAGCCATCTACACTGTTCTGATTCTATATGGAGTTCAGCCATCTACACTGTTCTGATTCTATATGGAGTTCAGCCATCTACACTGTTCTGATTCTATATAGAGTTCAACCATCTACACTGTTCTGATTCTATACAGAGTTCAGCCATCTACACTGTTCTGATTCTATACGGAGTTCAACCATCTACACTGTTCTGATTCTATATGGAGTTCAGCCATCTACACTGTTCTGATTCTATACGGAGTTCAGCCATCTACACTGTTCTGATTCTATACGGAGTTCAGCCATCTACACTGTTCTGATTCTATACGGAGTTCAGCCATCTACACTGTTCTGATTCTATACGAAGTTCAGCCATCTACACTGTTCTGATTCTATACAGAGTTCAGCCATCTACACTGTTCTGATTCTATACAGAGTTCAGCCATCTACACTGTTCTGATTCTATACGGAGTTCAGCCATCTACACTGTTCTGATTCTATACAGGGTTCAGCCATCTACACTGTTCTGATTCTATCCAGAGTTCAGCCATCTACACTGTTCTAATTCTATACGGAGTTCAGCCATCTACACTGTTCTGATTCTATATGGAGTTCAACCATATACACTGTTCTGATTCTATACGGAGGTCAGCCATCTACACTGTTCTGATTCTATACGGAGTTCAGCCATCTACACTGTTCTGATTCTATATGGAGTTCAGCCATCTACACTGTTCTGATTCTATCCAGAGTTCAGCCATCTACACTGTTCTAATTCTAAACGGAGTTCAGCCATCTACACTGTTCTGATTCTATATGGAGTTCAACCATCTACACTGTTCTGATTCTATACGGAGGTCAGCCATCTACACTGTTCTGATTCTATACGGAGTTCAGCCATCTACACTGTTCTGATTCTATACGGAGTTCAGCCATCTACACTGTTCTGATTCTATATGGAGTTCAGCCATCTACACTGTTATGATTCTATATGGAGTTCAGCCATCTACACTGTTCTGATTCTATATGGAGTTCAGCCATCTACACTGTTCTGATTCTATATGGAGTTCAGCCATCTACACTGTTCTGATTCTATATGGAGTTCAGCCATCTACACTGTTCTGATTCTATATGGAGTTCAGCCATCTACACTGTTCTGATTCTATAGAGTTCAACCATCTACACTGTTCTGATTCTATACAGAGTTCAGCCATCTACACTGTTCTGATTCTATACGGAGTTCAACCATCTACACTGTTCTGATTCTATATGGAGTTCAGCCATCTACACTGTTCTGATTCTATACGGAGTTCAGCCATCTACACTGTTCTGATTCTATACGGAGTTCAGCCATCTACACTGTTCTGATTCTATACGGAGTTCAGCCATCTACACTGTTCTGATTCTATACGAAGTTCAGCCATCTACACTGTTCTGATTCTATACAGAGTTCAGCCATCTACACTGTTCTGATTCTATACAGAGTTCAGCCATCTACACTGTTCTGATTCTATACGGAGTTCAGCCATCTACACTGTTCTGATTCTATACAGGGTTCAGCCATCTACACTGTTCTGATTCTATCCAGAGTTCAGCCATCTACACTGTTCTAATTCTATACGGAGTTCAGCCATCTACACTGTTCTGATTCTATATGGAGTTCAACCATATACACTGTTCTGATTCTATACGGAGGTCAGCCATCTACACTGTTCTGATTCTATACGGAGTTCAGCCATCTACACTGTTCTGATTCTATATGGAGTTCAGCCATCTACACTGTTCTGATTCTATCCAGAGTTCAGCCATCTACACTGTTCTAATTCTAAACGGAGTTCAGCCATCTACACTGTTCTGATTCTATATGGAGTTCAACCATCTACACTGTTCTGATTCTATACGGAGGTCAGCCATCTACACTGTTCTGATTCTATACGGAGTTCAGCCATCTACACTGTTCTGATTCTATATGGAGTTCAGCCATCTACACTGTTCTATTTCTATACGGAGTTCAGCCATCTACACAGTTCTGATTCTATACGGAGTTCAGCCATCTACACTGTTCTGATTCTATATGGAGTTCAGCCATCTACACTGTTCTGATTCTATATGGAGTTCAGCCATCTACACTGTTCTGATTCTATACAGGGTTCAGCCATCTACACTGTTCTGATTCTATACGGAGTTCAGCCATCTACGCTGTTCTGATTCTATATGGAGTTCAGCCATCTACACTGTTCTGATTCTATACAGAGTTCAGCCATCTACACTGTTCTGATTCTATACAGAGTTCAGCCATCTACACTGTTCTGATTCTATACGGAGTTCAGCCATCTACACTGTTCTGATTCTATACAGAGTTCAGCCATCTACACTGTTCTGATTCTGTACAGAGTTCAGCCATCTACACTGTTCTGATTCTATACAGAGTTCAGCCATCTACACTGTTCTGATTCTATATGGAGTTCAGCAACCTACACTGTTCTGATTCTATACAGAGTTCAGCCATCTACACTGTTCTGATTCTATACAGAGTTCAGCCATCTACACTGTACTGATTCTATACGGAGTTCAGCCATCTACACTGTTCTGATTCTATATGGAGTTCAGCCATCTACACTGTTCTGATTCTATATAGAGTTCAACCATCTACACTGTTCTGATTCTATACAGAGTTCAGCCATCTACACTGTTCTGATTCTATACGGAGTTCAACCATCTACACTGTTCTGATTCTATATGGAGTTCAGCCATCTACACTGTTCTGATTCTATACGGAGTTCAGCCATCTACACTGTTCTGATTCTATACGGAGTTCAGCCATCTACACTGTTCTGATTCTATACGGAGTTCAGCCATCTACACTGTTCTGATTCTATACGAAGTTCAGCCATCTACACTGTTCTGATTCTATACAGAGTTCAGCCATCTACACTGTTCTGATTCTATACAGAGTTCAGCCATCTACACTGTTCTGATTCTATACGGAGTTCAGCCATCTACACTGTTCTGATTCTATACAGGGTTCAGCCATCTACACTGTTCTGATTCTATCCAGAGTTCAGCCATCTACACTGTTCTAATTCTATACGGAGTTCAGCCATCTACACTGTTCTGATTCTATATGGAGTTCAACCATATACACTGTTCTGATTCTATACGGAGGTCAGCCATCTACACTGTTCTGATTCTATACGGAGTTCAGCCATCTACACTGTTCTGATTCTATATGGAGTTCAGCCATCTACACTGTTCTGATTCTATACGGAGTTCAGCCATCTACACAGTTCTGATTCTATACGGAGTTCAGCCATCTACACTGTTCTGATTCTATATGGAGTTCAGCCATCTACACTGTTCTGATTCTATACGGAGTTCAGCCATCTACACTGTTCTGATTCTATACAGGGTTCAGCCATCTACACTGTTCTGATTCTATACGGAGTTCAGCCATCTACACTGTTCTGATTCTATATGGAGTTCAGCCATCTACACTGTTCTGATTCTATACAGAGTTCAGCAATCTACACTGTTCTGATTCTATACAGAGTTCAGCCATCTACACTGTTCTGATTCTTCGGAGTTCAGCCATCTACACTGTTCTGATTCTATACAGAGTTCAGCCATCTACACTGTTCTGATTCTGTACAGAGTTCAGCCATCTACACTGTTCTGATTCTATACAGAGTTCAGCCATCTACACTGTTCTGATTCTATATGGAGTTCAGCCACCTACACTGTTCTGATTCTATACAGAGTTCAGCCATCTACACTGTTCTGATTCTATACAGAGTTCAGCCATCTACACTGTTCTGATTCTATACGGAGTTCAGCCATCTACACTGTTCTGATTCTATACAGAGTTCAGCCATCTACACTGTTCTGATTCTATAAAGAGTTCAGCCATCTACACTGTTCTGATTCTATATGGAGTTCAGCCATCTACACTGTTCTGATTCTTTA
>NW_026601649.1:0-12500 GCF_029448725.1 Salvelinus fontinalis
TGTTACCCCTCTATTCATCCCCCCACTCCAATACTCTGTTACCCCTCTATTCATCCCCCCACTCCGTTACTCTGTTACCCCTCTATTCAGCCCCCCACTCCGTTACTCTGTTACCCCTCTATTCATCCCCCCACTCCATTACTCTGTTACCCCTCTATTCATCCCCCCCACTCCGTTACTCTGTTACCCCTCCATTCATCCCCCCACTCCATTACTCTGTTACCCCTCTATTCGTCCCCCCCACTCCGTTACTCCTCTATTCGTCCACCTCTGCCACCTTTCTATTCACCCTTTCTTCATTGGTCTCCCCATTCTCCTTCTCTCTACCCAAATGAATAGGAGCTTAGAGAAAAAACAATATGTTTTTGTGGATTCATTTCTATATCTCTAAGCTCTCCCCTTTCCCTGCACCTCCCCCTGTCAGCCCCACGTTAACCAGATTACAGAGGATTCTCTGCTATTAACACGCTGTTGGGACTGTGGCCTAGCAGTGTATTGTGGTGTCCAGCTTAGCCACACACATCAAACAGATGATACAGTATGAGAGAGAGAGAACTACCTCACCACTGATCTGGGTAGAGGGAAACGGGCAGAGATGTGATCGGACATAGGCGCAGCAGCAAATCCTTCTTCTATAGCCTCCATCTTCTAGCCTTAGCCTATCTATACTCCTCTCTACCTCAACCCAGCCCTCTGTTTCAACCCAGCCCTCTGTCCCAGCCCTGCCTCAACCCAGCCGTGCCTCAACCCAGCCCTCTGTTCCAGCCCTGCCTCAACCCAGCCCTCTGTTCCAGCCCTGCCTCAACCCAGCCCTCTGTCCCAGCCCTGCCTCAACCCAGCCCTCTGTCCCAGCCCTGCCTCAACCCAGCCCTCTGTCCCAGCCCTGCCTCAACCCAGCCCTCTGTCCCAGCCCTGCCTCAACCCAGCCCTCTGTGCCAGCCCTGCCTCAACCCAGCCCTCTGTCCCAGCCCTGCCTCAACCCAGCCCTCTGTCCCAGCCCTGCCTCAACCCAGCCGTGCCTCAACCCAGCCCTCTGTTCCAGCCCTGCCTCAACCCAGCCCTCTGTCCCAGCCCTGCCTCAACCCAGCCCTCTGTTCCAGCCCTGCCTCAACCCAGCCCTCTGTTCCAGCCCTGCCTCAACCCAGCCCTCTGTCCCAGCCCTGCCTCAACCCAGCCCTCTGTCCCAGCCGTGCCTCAACCCAGCCATGCCTCAACCCAGCCATGCCTCAACCCAGCCCTCTGTCCCAGCCGTGCCTCAACCCAGTCCTCTGTCCCAGCCCTGCAACAACACAATCCTCTGTCCCAGCCGTGCCTCAACCCAGCCCTCTGTCCCAGCCCTGCCTCAACACAACCCTCTGACCCAGCCTCTATTCTACTTCAGCCCTCCTCCGGTACTCCCTGGATCCTGAGTGAGCCTCCACTCCCCCCTGCCCCCCATGGCAGGTATCATGGACCCTGAAGATACAGTTGTAACAGAACCCCAAGGATGAGGATATCATGGAACTTGAGGATAGAATCGTAATGGAACCTTTTATAGAATCGTAATGGAACCTGAGGATAGAATTGGAACAGAACTGGAGGATAGAATTCTAATGGAACCTGAGGATAGAATTGGAACAGAACTGGAGGATAGAATTCTAATGGAACCTGAGGATAGAATCGGAACAGAACTGGAGGATAGTGTTAATTTATCCAGAAGGTTCTGATGCTGAGGAGCCAGATGGGATTCTCTTTCAGCCAGAGGAGCAACAAGAGGGAGATGATGATGATGAGGAGGATGATGATAACATCTTTGCCACATGGATGGGCGGCTACAAGAAAGCAGCAGAACAGGAGGACAAGGATAAAGAGGTGGAGAAAAGAGAGGCAGTGATAGAGAAGAGGAAGAACAGCTTTGAACGACAAGCTCCACCACGGGCAGACCGGCGGCAATCACTACCCCGTCCAGTGAGTCTGTGTACATGTGAGATGCTGTTGTAGAGGAATCTGCTTTGTCTTTGGGAGTTGTACACACAGACCAGTAGGAGGGAGTTTTGAGGGGGAGGGTCAAAGCTAGGGATGCTGGGTTTGACCGCTGACACTCAAGATAACAGTCAGTCCATCCGCCAGGATCCCTTACCACACACCGACCCACCACAGGGCTCTTTAGCTCCTAGCCTGAACCCCAAAGTACAGGTAGATAGCTGTGTCTTCTTTCTCACACTCAGTGTTATAGGAATTTCCAGGAGAACAAACAGGAGAGCAGTCGTAGGGTAAAGTCAATCAAAAATCGTTCCGGTTTATTACAAGTTGCAACAGGGAGACACCACCTAGCACAGAAGCAGAGGAAATGTCTAACTGGCCTCTTGGAGACGGACCCTTTTTATATCCCTATCAGACAGCAACAAATGTTCTGGAAACAGCAGCTAGAGAGATTTGATGGAAGTCAAAACAAAAAGGCAGTGACTGTCAGCCAGAGAAATAAAAGTTGTTACATTGTTTTGTTGTGCCTTAGCTACAGCCAGGGGACAGGGACTAATGGGATTATAATAGGCTACAGAGCAGGAGCATAAATCATTTAAACACCAGAGAGGGGGGGGGGGGGGGGGGGGGGGTATACTTGAGTTCCTTGTGTTGGGAATTCTGATTAATTTACTGAATTATCTGTCACTCAACTCCCCCTTAATCTCTCTCTGTTTTTCTTTCCTCTCTCTTGCACCTTTTCTCTCTCTGTCTCTGTGTTTGTTTCTCTGTCAGGCTCAACTCACAGCGATGATGTAGTTGTCTCGTCTCCACACCACTACTAGGGCCACGTCACCCGCCAGGCCAAACTCCCGGCAATGCATCTCATCCACTGACCATCCTGGCTGCCCGATACCAGCCAATACGGAGCGACAATCCTCCATGATTCCATCCACCATTCCAGATTAAAATGCAAATGCGGTTCCGCAGGCAGAACGTCTCCGGTACGCTGCGGTGTGTGTGTGATGGCCAGGTGGGAGTCTTTCTGAGAACACTACTTTAGTCTCATTCCGTTCAATGAACACGTTGTTAAAAGTAAATCTGTGTGTTTGTGTTGCAGCGCGACGTCGATCGTGTTTGTCTCATCTGCCATGATGACCTGCACAGAGGAGGGAGTGGAATCAGGGAGCTGCACTGCTCTCATATCTTCCACAGCCAAGTAAGAGCAGCTTGAAAACACACACACCCACTGTTTCTCTCTCCCTAAAGTGTATATAGGAGTGGCTGTGGAGGAAGCAGGCGTGTTGTGTGCAGGTGGTGCTCTTGCCAGAACCACTCTACTGGAGCTCCACTCAGGTCAAAGTACCCTGAGAACCACGTAGAACAGCCTAGAACTGGACAGAACCACCTAGAACTGGACCTAACCTCTCACAACTGCATATAGCTGGAAAGAACTGCCTAGACAGAACTACACCGAACCGGAAAGAACTACCCAGAACTGACGAGAACCAGTGAAGAACTGCAGAAAAACACTCAGAACTGCCTAGCGTTGTAATGAACCGTGCACCGCTGAATCTAGAGTGCTGTGCTGAGAGAGAGAGAGAGACCTCTGTATTCCCCCAAATCCCAATAATCCAGTATCTTTTAATATTGTTTGTGTGATAGTGTATGAGTGAAATGTATGGATGTTTTTCCAAAGGTTTACTTATAAGAATCGATTCAACGTGTTTATTTCAAGATTTTCTTTGTTTAGTCAAATAAGGGCATTTACATTTTTACATTGTATCCCATCTACGTCTTTGTTTCCCCCTAGTCATTGAATAAAATACTTGGTTGTTCTAATTGTAAAATGCATATTAAGTTGTATCGTCTTTATTACTGTGTACTCCTGTGAAGTTTTCCACCACAAATATAAGGCTCTGCTGCCTCCTTTTCTTATTGTGGTACTGCAGTTAGCCCCAGCACGCCTCGTCTCCGTGGTTACACAGTGGCGGAAGTTATCGCAATCCACCTGTTGCACTTCGAACAGGAAAAATAGCTCGACAAATCGATATTTGGCGTTCTTAAAAACTAAGCCAAACGAAGCCTCGGGAAAGTTGTAGAACTAATAGCTACATTCTATTCGTGTCAACTTTAATGGACAAACTAAAGAAAGTTTTGAGTGGCCAAGATGGCAACAATGATGACGGCGACATATTGCAAGTAGGTAGCTAGCTAATGTACGTAACGTTAGTTAGCTAATATGTTGTTTACCCTAAATAATATCTAAGTAAGTTTGGTTTTATCGCTAAGCCGTTTGCAAAGCATGCTTTATCTACGTTACGAGTACAGTAACGTTAGCTAGAAACACTTGGCTGGCTAGGTCAATGATGTCCATGTTTTCTAGCTATGTTGTTTATAAATGGTGCGGTGTTGAAACAGGCGGCGAACCAAGCCTCCACCCTGGGCTGGGGAACGCGCATGAAGGGCTTTATCGCATGTTTCGTGCTCGGGGTCTTGTGTTCCATTCTGGTGAGTCGTCATCTCTCTCTCCCATTATTTCAGCATTGCTCTGACTCAATGATGTGTGCCACTGTCAGTTGTGTTTCCCAAACCTCTCAGTAAGCCAGTACACATATGTATTTATTCCAGAAAGTATGGGGGGGTTGATCTCGGAGAAATTAAAATCTGTGCATAGAGGTCTAGACACTAAGGGCAAGTTGATAGTGTATACAGTAGAATAGGAGTCATTTGGAACCATTTGATAGTGTCTACAGTAGAATAGGGGCCGACGCTAAATTGTTCATCCTTTCAACTGGTGGCAGGGGACATGCTTGCTGTGGATTCCAAGGGTTGGTCTGATTCTGTTTGCCGTGCTGTACACACTCGGCAATGTTGCCTCTCTGTGCAGGTGAGTAGAGCGTTGTTGAGTGTTAGTGGGTGTATGTGTGGCTTATGTGGGCATTTACAAAACGGTTAGGCCTATTTTCAGATTTTAAGGTATCCCTGGGACCCTCCCCAGATCAAAGCTGACATTGTCCCTGTCCAGTTTAACACCTAAGGTGCACATGATACAGCAATCACATTTGTAGTGCATTTGAACATTACTACAATAAAGTAAGTTTAGTAAAATAATGTGTGTATACTCAGCACAATGTTCCTGATGGGACCCCTTAATCAGCTGAAGAGGATGTGTGCCAAAGAAAGAGCACTGGCCACAGCTATCATGCTGGTGAGACCACACAACACACACAAACCCATGTTTGTTTTACTATCCTTGTGGGGACCAGAACACATGCCCTTTCAAAATGCTCTTTTCCATAACCCTAACTCCTAATTGTAACCCCTAAGCCTTAAATATATATTTTTCTTGTGGGGACCAACAAACTGGCCCACGTGTCAAAATGTTCATTGTTTTACTATGCTTGTGAGGACTTCTGGTCCCCACAAGGATAGTAAAACCCCCCCAAAAAACACAGTTTTTCTGTTCATTAATTACATGCTGATTGTCTCTCTCCTCACAGACCTGTCTGGTGCTAACTATGTGTTCTGCTTTCTGGGTGAGTATAACACGCACATGATACATATCCTGCACCTGTTGTGTTATCAAATACCTGCAGGCCTTTTTAGCTAGTACGTTACTCATTTAAACTTTGTCTTACATTGTTCTACCTCAAAGTATATCTGAGTGCTTCTCTTTCTCTCTACAGTGGAAGAATAATGGTCTAGCCTTACTCTTCTGTATTCTACAGTTTCTGGCCTTCGCTTGGTGAGTGGCTCACACACACGTGCTTGAGTAATCTCCTTCCTTTAGTGTGTGTTTGTGTGGTATTACATCTCTGCAGTCTGAGTGACACACACACACGCCCAGAGTTGTTCTGTGCTGAGGGCTTTTTGGCAGGCAGCTCAATGCCAGGTCCTTATTTGTAACTGAAAACAGAGTAATTATGGCCATAGCTTTTAGCCTGGCTAATCACACACGACTAATGCAGCTAGCTTTGTTCTCTCAAGCACCTCCTTCACAAAGACAGGAGATGCATACACACACACTCTCTCTCTCGCTCTCTCTTGCCCACATACATACACACACAGGGATACACACAGATGTGCAATTAGTTTACAGACATACATAAACACCATTAAAATAACTTACACTGTGACACAACAAACACTCATGCATAAACTCTGTTTTCACAGACTCTCTGCCACTGACACACTTCAGATAAAGACCTTATACAGCCCTTTGCTGTGTGTGATGTATGACGCTGACTTATACTACACTTCTGTGTTTTAGGTATGGCCTGTCCTACATTCCATTCGCAAGGTGAGTGTTGGTTTACAGTAACTGCCGATCCACCTCTGTCCGTAGCCTTAACTGCCGGTCCACCTCTGCCCGTAGCCTTAACTGCCGGTCCACCTCTGCCCGTAGCCTTAACTGCCGGTCCACCTCTGCCCGTAGCCTTAACTGCCGGTCCACCTCTGTCCGTAGCCTTAACTGCCGGTCCACCTCTGTCCGTAGCCTTAACTGCCGGTCCACCTCTGCCCGTAGCCTTAACTGCCGGTCCACCTCTGTCCGTAGCCTAAACTGCCGGTCCACCTCTGTCCGTAGCCTTTACTGCCGGTCCACCCCTGTCCGTAGCCTTAAGCCCTATTCACAGTATTACATCATCCCTTCCCATTCAGTGATAGTTCAGTCCTAAAGCAAAGTCTTTGAAGTTTTTGAAACTTGACTTTGGAGTGTTTATTCTTTTACTAATTATTATTGTTTGTTTGTTCACAGGGATGCCGTGATAAAGGCCTTCTCTGTCTGTCTGAAGTGAGGCTGCAAACCTCCCTTTCTCTCTGAGGGGTTATGATGTGTGTGTGTTTGGGGGTTGGCTAAAGCCCTCAACTCTCTGGCAAACAAACAGACGCCAGACAGGTGTGCTGGACTGGTGCCCACTGAGTAAACACTCGTCAGCGAATGCTTTCCGGAGCAGAAGTGTACCTGAGGTATGATGTTGTGTAGAGGAATCTGTTTGTGAGGGATGCCTTATCTTATCTGTGTGTGGTGTGGTGTCTGTGTCCCTTTAAGGTCGGTGTATATGTGCATTTTGTGTGTTTTTCTACATGGTGAGTCCAGCTCCTCTTAATTTACTGTGGGGGGAGGGTCAATGCACCACCTCTGTCATTTCTCTAACTGTAAATCAAACCAGACCAAAACTATTCAGATCTATATTTAGGTGCCAACATGGTGTGTCTTCACTAGTTATTTGTACTGTAGGTGTTTATTTACATGTGTTCACAATGTACAGTTGACTACTGATAATTTCACTGGCTCAGGTCTGGAAATCTGTACAGTCAGATGACTTTTTGCACCTAATCCCAAGTGCACTTACCAGGAGTCTGAATATAAGGGCCTGCTGTTAAACGTTCTTCTAGCTGGATAGATATACAGTTGAAGTCGGAAGTTTACATACACTTAGGTTGGAGTCATTAAAACTTGTTTTTCAACCTCTCCACAAATTTCTTGTTAACAAACTATAGTTTTGGCAAGTCAGTTAGGACATCTACTTTGTGCATGACACAAGTAATTTTTCCAACAATTGTTTACAGACAGATTATTTCACTTATAATTCACTGTATCACAATTCCAGTGGGTCAGACATTTACATACACTAAGTTGACTGTACCTTTAAACAGCTTGGAAAATTCCAGAAAATTATGTCATGGCTGTAGAAGCTTCTGATAGGCTAATTGACATCATTTGAGTCAATTGGGGGTGTACCTGTGGATGTATTTCAAGGCATACCTTCAAACTGCCTCTTTGCTTGACATCATGGGAAAATCAAAAGAAATCAGCCAAGACCTCAGAAAAAAAATTGGAGACCTCCACAAGTCTGGTTCATCCTTGGGAGCAATTTCCAAACGCTTGAAGGTACCACGTTCATCTGTACAAACAATAGTACGCAAGTATAAACACCATGGGACCACGCAGCTGTCATACCGCTTAGGAAGGAGATGCTTTCTGTCTCCTAGAGATGAATGTACTTTGGTGCGAAAAGTGCAAATCAATCCCAGAACAACAGCAAAGGACCTTGTGAAGATGCTGGAGGAAAAGGGTACAAAAGTATCTATATCCACAGTAAAACGAGTCCTATATCGACATAACCTGAAAGGCTGCTCAGCAAGGAAGAAGCCACTGGTCCAAAACCGCATAAAAAAGCCAGACTACGGTTTGCAACTGCACATGTGGACAAAGACTGTACTTTTTGGACAAATGTCCTCTGGTCTGATGAAACAAAAATAGAACTGTTTGGCCACAATGACCATCGTTATGTTTGAAGGAAAAAGGGGGAGGCTTGCAAGCCGAAGAACACCATCCCAAACGTGAATCACGGGGGTTGCAGCATCATGTTGTGGGGTGTTTTGATGGAGGATGGACTGGTGCACTTCACAAAATAGATGGCGTCATCAGGGAGGAAAATGATGTGGATATATTGAAGCAACATCTCAAGACATCAGTCAGGAAGTTAAAGCTTGGTCGCAAATGGACAATGACCTCAAGCATACTTCCAAAGTTGTGGCAAAATGGCTTAAGGACAACAAGTCATAGTATTGGAGTGGCCATCACAAAGCCCTGACCTTAATCCCATAGAAAATTTGTGGGCAGAACTGAAAACGCATGTGTGAGCAAGGAGGCCTACAAACCTGACTCAGTTACACCAGCTCTGTCAGGAGGAATGGGCCAACATTCACCCAACTTATTGTGGGAAGCTTGTGGAAGGCTACCTGAAACGTTTGACCCAAGTTAAACAATTTGAAGGCAATGCTACCAAATACTAATTGAGTATTGGTAAACGTCTGACCCACTGGGAATGTGATGAAATAAATAAAAGCCGAAATAAATCATTCTCTCTACTATTATGCTGACATTTCACATTCTTAAAATAAAATGGTGATACTAACTGACCTAAGACAGGGAATTTTTACTAGGATTAATTGTCAGGAATTGTGGAAAACTGAGTTGAAATGTATTTGGCTAAGGTGTATGTAAACTTCTGACTTCAACTGTACATGCTGAAAAAAAAGAAGGGAAGAACTGCTTCAAGTGCTCATGAATCTTTCACCTTTTATATAAAACATCTTTTTTGTTTTAGTTATTTTAATTTCAACTCCGTTTCCTGTAAACATGTCTAACTGCTGTTTTAACTGTCATGGTTAGTTAGTAGTACTATAGACCATTTTGGTTAGATTTTTTCCACAGGTATTTTGGCTTACATTTCAGTTTTTTAAATAATTTCTGAGGGATTTTTTTTTCTTCAATAATATTTCCTGTAACACTTCTCTTGAACTGTTTTAACTCTTTCATGGTTAGTACTATCGCCGTTTTTTGGGCGGAATTAAAATATAAATGCTGGCTTCAGCAGTCACGACCATTACAAAACCCTCTCACTGGGGCAGTGTGACTTTTATGTTAACTTGCAAAAAATAAATGCCTTACTTCACATGATTTGAACCAGGGAATCACTGCTTTTTTAAATATGTATACTGTCCTAGTGTAACTCCTCTGAATGGCCTCTGTTTCATAAAACCCTCCCTTTTAGATGGTTGTTTGATCTGCATAAAAACATGTATGATGCTATTAAACACTTGTTTTATAGAATAACACATGTTCTATATTCAGGAAACATTGTTTTAGGACCATGGTTAGTTAGTCTGCTTGTCTAATATGAGCGCAGGTAGTTACAGGTTTGGAAGAAATACTTTTTAAATCACGATTGTTTTTTGTACCATCTGGAAAATCAACACTAATGTTTTAAAGTGTAACGATAATTTAGCGACGTAGGCTAATAATGTATGACTATGAATCATGTTTCATGTGTTCTTTTCCTGTTTCTGTGACACTATCTTACAACAGAAATAAAAATGTTCAAACTATATTGTGGAGTGTTTTAATGTGCGAGAGTGAGAGATTTGTACCACCTGTTTTGCCTTTCTTGGCTTTGTATTTTCTGATGGAGTCTCACCGGGGTCACTGCCACACACACAAACGCATTCCTTGTACAAAAGGTCTGAGGTGTGTATCGTGGGATTATGATTTGGTGCGTTTACCTGTGCTTTGCTTCCCACCTTCTGATATTTGCCTCGCGCTCAGTTAATGACGCTCCTTTATGCGTTTTAAATCAGTAAAGCCCCTAATCTCCCCTCGCCGCCCGCCGCTGATTAAAAAAATATCTCTCCGAACACACACACCGCTGCAGCTGCGAGCTCACAAGGCCGTTCGGTCACACCGCCAGCTCGCGGGGATCGGGTGTCGCTATAGGAGCCCTTCTGGACACTGACCGTTCCGTGTGCTCTTGTTCTTCCCTCCTCGGGTGGGGCACGGAGCTTCCACTGTGCACAAACTAGTTGAATCAACACCAGTTCGAGCTTGGTTCTACCTGGAAAAAGAGGATTCTGAGATAATTGTTTTTAAAGTTCCGAACCTTCATTGATTTGAATGGTGTCAGAAATATATATATAGTATTATTTTGAACTTAACATGTCATTGTGGTATTTAGACTACTGAATAGGTAGAGACCATTTAACCGAACAAGGCAATGTCAATAACTACATGTTGGGGGAAAAATGCGGATACAACCGTATAGTCCCAAACTCTAGATGTTTTTAGACAACACACAGTAGGCTACATTGGTGTAGTCCAATTGGACTGGTCTAGAGGGAAATGTTCTAGGAAGCATTTTACGTTTTCAGTCGTTCATACTATAACAACATAGTTTCCTCTTATATGCTTAAGAGCAGAAACTTGAATTATTATCCGAAAAAATAGCCGTATGAAATTACCTAGGCTATATTTAATTTTCTTCAGAAGCTTTTCTGTCCTTTCGGAAGAGAGGGAGGCTTGTTCAATCCGTGCGCTAAAAGCATGTGATTCCACTCCTTGCCAAGAGCACCGGTAGTTAGACCATTAACCGTAGTCACCGATAATGATTTATAGTTATATACAGGCCCATGACAGCGACGTTTGTCTTTTTGTGGAAGTGTGATCATTTCGAACTGAAAAGCCTGTCAACTTGTCTTCTGGCCTCCTCCGGCATGGTTCTTCGCTGTCCATGGTGCTGAAAGTGTGCCCCTGAAAAGCCATCATGCTGACAAAAGTGGTAAAATAGACGTATGGTATTTCAAGTTGAGAGAGACTGGTATTATAGCCTGAAGACTTAAAGGGTCTGTCCTTAGCCTAGTTGAAACAATAACAAAGCCACATCCTGCCTGTGTTTTGGTAAAAATCTGAGGGATGTGCCTGGGAATTGTAACCACTCTCAAATGCATAGACCAAGCTATCGATGCAAGGACTGATGATCCATTATATACAAGTTGTAGTTTTAAGCATGTTTTCAGGCTATAGGCTACAGTGTTTGTTTACATTTACAATGTTTACAAGCTTAACGTTTGGGTTATGTTGAGGTTTTACAGTTGAACTAAGTTTGAGGCATTTACACGTTATGCTCTACAAGAATCAATGGGGTATGTAACATTCATTTGTAAGTCCAAAATTAGATGTAGCAACTTCAGATTGACCCTAAGGTCTAGGCTAGCTCATAAAAGAAACTCTCTCCCTCCCTCTTCCTCTCTCGCTCTTCCTCTCTCCCTCTGACAAATGACGCTCTATAAATGGTAAATTAGTGAGAGTTGATCACATGACCGGCCGGCCGAACCTGTCTTGTGCTCCGCACCAGTGTCTCATTGATTTTCAACTGCAGTTTATAATCCTCATGGCTAAAACACCCACATGGGAATTCATTTGTTTTGTTTCAATCTAACCGATTCTAACGACGTTTTTTCCCCCATCACCTGCTGAGTGAGATATTTGTGAGTAAGATATTTGTTTTACCTAATTTTAAACTTTCTTTAGAGAAAACATCAGTCTTATTTGAGAGGTAGCCTTTAACCTCGTTGAGGTCCCCAAATGAAGGTTGAGGGTTTAGCTGAAGGCAGGGCTGGGGGTGCCCCCTGCCCTGGTCCTGCCAGCCAGTGCTGTATCTCGCGACTGCTAAGCGTGGTGGAGAGCGAGTTGCAAGCGGGGCGCGAGAAGGGGGACCCCACCGAGAAGCAGCTGAAGGTGACGCTCGAGGAAGCGGAACTGTGGCGGAAGTTTAAGGAAGTCACCAATGAGATGATAGTCACCAAGAGCGGCAGGTGAGCTCGAGCTAATTATATTGTTTTACCTTTACCTTTAACTAGTCAGTTAAGAAAAAATATTATTTACAATGACGGCCTACACCAAACCCGGACGACGCTGGGCCAATTGTGCACCGCCCTATGGGACTCCCAATCACGGCCGGTTGTGATACAGCCTGGATTCTGTAGTGAAGCACTGAAATGCAGTGCCTTAGACAGCTGCGCCACTAGGGAGCCCCAAATAGTGAGATAGACGAGCATTTTTGAATAGTCAAAGATATTTTATTGATCCTCAACCGCAAGAGGACATTTATTGAGGAGATTCGCAGACAAACATACAGACAATACCAAATACAAGTTTTAAAAGTTTGGTCATTTGATCACCCATTATATGTATCCACCCATTGCTAAATTAATTG
>NW_026601649.1:17500-39906 GCF_029448725.1 Salvelinus fontinalis
CACGGACCAATCAACAGCGAGGGCCACCCACAGCCACCCAATCACGTCCGGCTGGGCGGGCCCTGTTGGCCACCTGTCTCCACCCATTCCTACTAACAAACTATGTGATTGGTCGATGCCCACATGCCATACAAATGTGTTAGTGTGTGTGCACCTCAAAAAACGAAGGCCTAGATTCAATCAGATCAAGCGTTAACCGGCAACAGCAGACACCTGCATAGCGGATGTTTTGGCTGCTTGGCTGCTCGTGCGATCATTGTCACGAAGCCACACAGTCCCACTCGCGTTACAAGTTCAGAAGGAGAAAGGCTGTATAGAAATAATGACGCTCACATTGAAAACCATTCAACCAAATAGTTTCTATCATCATAATGGAGGTGTAGATTACATCTCATATTTCACTGTTCTGACTTACAAACAAGGCTGCATGGGATTTCTGTTCATGCCACTCCGTGCAGCCAATGACAATGTCCGCTTTAGGTATAATGCCAGGAGCCGCTTGTGTATTTGACAGCTCCTAACGCAGTCCTACCTCTGGCACCGCCGAAACCACGGCTAAGTGGATGTTGGATAAAGTGGATCTGATTGAATCAAGCCCTAAATGTCTCTGCCTGCTTTCAAATGACTTATCCTTCTATGTTTGTGGTTCAGCCCTGACAGACTAACTCTGGCCCAGGCCCGGACTGACTAACTCTGGCCCCAGGCCCGGACTGACTAACTCTGGCCCCAGGCCCGGACTGACTAACTCTGGCCCCAGGCCCGGACTGACTAACTCTGGGCCCTGGTAATAAGATATGTCAAACTGCCAGCGTTAATATGCAGGAGTCAGAAGAAATAACTATGTGAAACTACGGTACAGAAAAATATGTATTATGTCTGTGCCTTCACTCTGTAAGCTTTATGATAATGTTTCTGTCTGATAAATGCTGTTCATTGTGAAACGCTGAAAATAAACATTGGCCAATCAAATCTTTCTGGTATGTGTGTAAAAACATAATGACTGCTGGCGTTGGGTAGGCACTAGGCACTCTGGGCACATTGTTAACACAAATTCAGCACTGGCATGTGAGTTGTTGGACAACAACTAAAAACTCCACTTATCAAAATGACTGAAAGTCTCTACAGTCAGGACACAATGGCATAATAGTAGAAAAGTACAAACTTCAATGCAGACTTCTGTACACAAAATTGCTTTACAATTCCTTAAGGAAGAGTTTCAGTCTAAGGGACCAGCCACACAAAGACTGATGAAAAGACCACTGCAGTAACACACCGGATTCAACTAACCACGGTCCAGACTGAAACCCATGATTGGTTGAATTCCAGAGCAGGTTTACATTTACATTTTAGTCATTTAGCAGACGCTCTTATCCAGAGCGACTTACAGTAGAGTGCATACATTTTATTACATTTTACATACTGACAAGGATATCCCTACCGGCCAAACCCTCCCTAACCCGGACGACGCTATGCTAATTGTGCGTCGCCCCACGGACCTCCTGGTTGCGGCCGGCTGCGACAGAGCCTGGGCGTGAACCCAGCCCAGCCTGGGTGCGAACCCAGAGACTCTGGTGGTGCAGCTAGCACTGCGCCACCCGGGAGGTCGCCCGGGAGGTTTGACGTCATAATGACATTATTACAACAGCCCTATGACAATGTTATAATAACGTTACAATACTGTTGTGGAACAACGTTGTCAGCTTCCTCCTAAATACAGAGAGTTAAACTCTGCCTCCAGCGGGTGGTCTTTGTGGACGCACTCTGATTCTGGACAGGTGATGTCACCATCTCCCAGCATCTTCCACCAAGGCAGGCGACCGGCCTGGAGCAAGGCATTGTGGGATTGCCGGGCGCGGGCGGCTACGGGGGCAGAGCGACTCCTGAACACGACACAGTCGGTTACTGTGGCGACACTGAGTGAGGGGGCATCTAAGAGAGAAAGATGGATGAATGGAGAGAAAGAGGAAGAGAGAGAAAGAGAGAGTGGTGTGCGCGTGTGTGATACCTACTCAGCAGTAGTTCCAGGTCGGTGTTGATCTGTGCCAGCAGGGCGTGTGTGTGAGTGTGTTCTCTCAGCTCTGCCTCTCTCCCCTGTAGATGCTGGAGCAGCAAGGCTTGGGTCTGAGCATGGAGCTCCCTACTGCCCTCTAGAGACACCACAGAGGACTACACACACAGAAAGAGATCATTACACACAGAGAGAGATCCGTTACACAGACACACAGAGAGATCCGTTACACAGACACACAGAGAGAGACCCGTTACACAGACACACAGAGAGAGATCTGTTACACAGACACACAGAGAGAGACCCCGTTACACAGACACACAGAGAGATCCGTTACACAGACACACAGAGAGAGATCCGTTACACAAACACACAGAGAGAGACCCGTTACACAAACACACAGAGAGAGACCCGTTACACAGACACACAGAGAGAGACCCGTTACACAGACACACAGAGAGAGACCCGTTACACAAACACACAGAGAGAGATCCGTTACACAGACACACACATTTGTTTTACTATCCTTGTGGGGACCAAATACCCCTAACCCTAATTGTAACTGTAACCCTAAAACAGCCTTTTCCCTTGTGGGGACAAGTGAAATGTCCCCACTTGTCCAAATATTCCTTGTTTTACTATCCTTGTGAGGACATCTGGTCCCTACAAGGACAGTAAAACCAAACACACAACTTGAAGTAATATTCAGAATCACCGGGTGCAGGGCAATATGTTCCTCCACCTCCCTCTTCAGCTCCGCCCTCCGACTGTCAGTCAAACCCCGAGGACCAATCCAAGGAGAGAGGGAAGGAGGGGCATTCTCAGCTCCCCGCCTCTTCAGAAAGCGAAGGACCTAACAGGGGAGGGACAAAAAACTGTCAAGATGAATTGAGATGCTGCTGCATGCTACATTTGTTTGATCGCTGTGTTCAGATTCTACTTACAACAGAGGTAGTCTATTGGAAGTGTATGTGAGTGTATGTTAATACTGCTCTCTGCAGGACAACAGCAGCTCTGTGCTGTGTGTGTGTGTTTCTCCGTTGCTGGAAGTTTCGTCTCTCTCGGTGGCCTCGCCAAACCCTCTGGATCTGTATCGCAGCCTGCCTCTCCACCTCCCCGAGGTACTGCTGCACCTGACCTACACACACACACACACACACACTGTAGATGGCAGGCCTAACTAAGCAAACAAACTGGCATCATTCCGCTCTGTCTCTGCTGTAACAGGTAGTGTGTGTGTACCTGGGGGCAGTAACTGTAGTAGCTGTAGTTGTTTCTGATGGAACTCTCTCCTGACTCTCTGTCTCTGCTGTAACAGGTAGTGTGTGTGTACCTGGGGGCAGTAACTGTAGTAGCTGTAGTTGTTTCTGATGGAACTCTCTCCTGACTCTCTGTCTCTGCTGTAACAGGTAGTGTGTGTGTACCTGGGGGCAGTAACTGTAGTAGCTGTAGTTGTTTCTGATGGAACTCTCTCCTGACTCTCTGTCTCTGCTGTAACAGGTAGTGTGTGTGTACCTGGGGGCAGTAACTGTAGTAGCTGTAGTTGTTTCTGATGGAACTCTCTCCTGACTCCCTGTCTCTGCTGTAACAGGTAGTGTGTGTGTACCTGGGGGCAGTAACTGTAGTAGCTGTAGTTGTTTCTGATGGAACTCTCTCCTGACTCTCTGTCTCTGCTGTAACAGGTAGTGTGTGTGTACCTGGGGGCAGTAACTGTAGTAGCTGTAGTTGTTTCTGATGGAACTCTCTCCTGGCTCTCTGTCTCCTGACACACAGCTGTAGTCTCAGCTCCTCCTCCCAGCACACAGCCTGAGCCTGCTGCGCTCTCCTCCGTCGCCGCTCTCTACACACACACACACACACACACACACCTGTCTGGAATTATTATGATCTTATTTACCCTTTATTTTGACAGGAAATCATGCTGAGACCAACATCTCTTTTACAGATGAGCCCTGGAATTACAAAAAATATACACATTAATACAAATCCAAAACAGAGATACAAAAAACGATCATAGATCGATGAAAAAATAAAGCCCACACACACACACACACACACACACACGGACACACACCTGAAGCTCCTCTGCAGTGATCTGACAGCTCTGGGCAGACTCTTCACTCTCCTCCTGGTCTGATAGGATCTCCACGCTGCCTGGATGACACACGCCGCTCTCACACACTCCTCTGGCCACGTCTGATACACAGAGAGAGTGTAAGGCACGCACACACATGAACAACAACAAACACACTATATTTTACCTCTGTGTGATCAGCTGGTTTGGGGACTTCTCTGTGCAACAGCTTAATCAGTTGGTTCACTTCTTCATCGAAGCCCCGCCCCCTCCATTCTCGACCAATCATGCCCTCCAACCCTGCAACACACAAACCATAAAAAACATCAAGATTGCTTTTGCAAGCATATAAAGTTAACCCATGAAAAAATATATATATCGTAACCTGGAAATATGCAAACCCCACCCCCTGACCTTTGAACCTGTGGATGATAAGCTGCAGGGCGGATTCTTGTTGCCGGGCAACCAGGAGGAGCGTCCTAATTGCTGCCCCTCCCACAACAGGGTTGGATGTGTGAGCCATTCGGTACACGACGTCATCCAGAATCACAGACAAGGGGCCTTTTCCCAAACCTGCTACTAACTCACTAAAGAGAAAGAGTGGGTAATGAATTTAATTGATATGTGTGTGTGTGTGTGTGTGTGTGTGTGTGTGTGTGTGTGTGTGTGTGTGTGTGTGTGTGTGTGGGTGGTGATATGCTACCTGTTAGCTGTCAGAAGCTGATGCCACAGTGACACACACACGGTTCCCACTCTCTCTTCCTCACTCATTAACATCCTCTCATAGTGGTCTGACTGCAGGACTAAGAGAGAGAAAAGAGGGGGTGCATCGTTAGTTAGGTAAGGGTTCTGTTTGGTATTGGACGTTAGATCTCACCTTGTGTGGCCAGGTGACCATGGGCTTTCAGAAGCCAACACACAGAGTCCATCACCTTCCTGAAGAAACGAAACATCTCAGGCTGCCCATTCCCCTACAGAGAGAGATACGATGTCAGTAGACATATTTTTGTTGAGGACATTCCAAACTTCAAAAAAACGTTACGTCCCTTACCGCCAAAGCTCTGTTCATCAGCCGACTGGCCAATGACAGCAGGCTGTCTGTGACGGACGGGAGCAGCCGCCTATGGAAGGCCTCAGTGTCTCCGCCCAGGTCCACACCCACACAGCAGGAGCTAAAGGAGTTTGCATATGCACACAAAGAAATCAATGTCAAATCACTACTACAGATATATGACCCCCACCCTCATAGATCTGCTTGCATCAATTATTATTCCATCCCATCAGTTCTAGCCAGGCCTTGAAGTAGTATCTGGGGTAGGTATTGTCCATTGGTAGTGTCTAGGGTTGTTTGTTTTAGTGCAGAGTAACAGTCAACACAGATTTTGTTATTACTTTTTGTTGTGGTTCTGTGGATCAAGATTCTAAAATCGTACCTGAGAATTTCTGCCAACTGAGTGGCAGTTGCGTAGCCTCCTTCAACGTTGGCATAGTTCCGTTTGAGGGCGTCTCCTGCGCAGTATTGAAGTATGCCATGGCTGAACAAGGAGTTTTTGAACGCACCCAACTCTCTATCGTCTTGGACAGATATCCTATTCAGAATATCTTCAATGTCGAAAAATAAGGAAGGATTCTTAGTTGGGTATCAGGAATAACACACAAGTGCAAGCAAAGTAAAATAACACGTTTTTCAATGTAAAAAAGTTAGCTAACTAATTTACCTTGTAATTTTGAGAGAACTTGAGGAACCTTCTGCTCCGGCTTAATGTTTGTGCTCGCGACCAGTGCCCGTAGCCCGGCGTCTGTGTCCTTTCTAGCGAGACTCATCGCGAGTTTATTACAGTAATCTTTCGCTCCCAGATCTGAAGTATAAAATCATATACAAAATTGACGAGCTACATTATTCTTCGAATGAAACCAGACACGATCAAGTTGAAATCTATTTTCGTGCTCTCTTGTTGCCACAAGCACTGACGAGGAAGCTTTATTTGTTTCCACAGCAACACTGCCTACGTCACTAATCTGCGACTACAGTTAGCAGGGCCCCATTCCCATTCATTCTTTACAATACATCATTTTTTCATTTTTTATTAACAAATCAATACAAAAAGTACATGGGGAACAGAAGTATTTATAAAGAATATACAAAAGACATTTGGGCTAGGGGCGGGGCTAGGGGGTACAATATCACATTACACAAGAACCTTAAGAACATACACACATTTAAAATTCTAACAGCTTTTTTGTTAGTAGAGTATTTAATAGTCTTAAAATATAGTTACATTTCTTTTTGCAGTGTAATAAAATGTGGTGTTTTCTTTGTAAATTTGCATTTTGGAATATGAAATTTGGCCAAAAGAATAATGAAATTAATTACACAAAATTGTTTCAACTTATTTCTATCGTAAGTTAATAAGAATCCAAGCAGCACATCTCTCCATAATAGTGTAAAATCTTCATAAATTATAAATCTACTGATGTCTTGCCACAGTTTTCTTACATGAATACAATGCCAAAAAAGACGCAACACTGTTTCTGGGTGGTCATTACAAAAGGTACATTTTTTTTTTTTTACTTCTTCATATAGTGGTTGGCAGGATAGTATTTATGAATAATTTTAAAAGAAACGTCCTTCATTTTGTTAATAAGTAGGTATGTGTGTGGCAACATCCAAACTTTTTTCCAGCAGACGTTATCAATAAAACCATTGCAATAAGGCATGACATAAGGTACAGATACAACATCCTGTTGAAACAAGGCTTGTAGAGCTCTATTGTTGTGGGATGGACTAAAAGAAAAACTAATCTTAGGATGCTTCCTTTTAAGGTTAGTCCGGTCTTCACACGTTCCTGAATAATAAAGCAACACTTGAGGGAATGGCATCTGAAACAATTGCAAAATCTTTAGGAGATAAGAATTCCTTAGAATTAAGTAAAAGACCCTCTGCATTTACAAGTTGTCTCACCAATAGGATATTATTTCGGAACCAATATTCTAAAAACAAATAAATATTTTTATACAATATATCCATCCCGATTATTCCATATATAATATCTGTGTGGAGAAAAAGTATGCTTATAAATTAAGGACCATAAGAAGAAAACCTGCCGATGAAAAGCATAGTTTCACTGGAACTTTGTCAATATTATAATTGCAAACCAACATGAAGTTAAGGCTACCAAAAGTAGAGAAGACATGATGAGGAATACATTTCCACATAGAAGTGGGACTTCTTATGAATTGTTTTATCCAATTGATCTTAAATGTATTATTTAAGGTTCCGCCCCTTTTGTTAAATTTTTGCCTGAAATGACATACTCCAATCTAACTGCCTGTAGCTCAGGCCCTGAAGCAAGGATATGCATTTTCTTGGTACCATTTGAAAGGAAACACATTGAAGTTTGTGGAAATGTGAAAGAGATGTAGGAGAATATAACACAATAGATCTGGTGAAAGATAATACAAAGAAAAAAACAAACATTCTTCTGTATTTTTTTGTACCATTATCTTTGAAATGCAAGAGAAAGGCCATAAAGTATTATTCCAGACCAGGTGCAATATACATGGCAGCGTATGTGCATAAAAAGAGACTGATCCAATGAACCATTGCATTTCTGCCCAAATATGCCTAATTTGTTTAACTTTTTATGTTCAAAATTGTGCACTCTCCTCAAACAATAGCATGGTATTCTTTCACTGTAATAGCTACTGTAAATTGGACAGTGCAGTTAGATTAACAAGAATGTAAGCTTTCTGCCAATATCAGATATGTCTATGTCCTGGGAAATTTTCTTGTTACTTACAACCTCATGCTAATCGCATTAGCCTACATTAGCTTAACCGACTCATGGAAGGGACACTGATCCCGAAGAAGTTTTAATTAAGGTAGTAAAGTCCCAAAAATTCAGCCCACCATACTCATAAGTCTTCATTACAACAGTTTTCCTAATGTAATGGGTACGGTTTCTCACAGAAAGTTGAAAAACATCTGGTCTATCTCCTTGCTTATTTTACCGTCAAGATATAAAGATAGAGCGGCATGTGTTAGTCTAGAGATACCTTCAGCCTTGGTTATTAGGACTCTTCCTTTTAAGGATAAGTCCCTCTGTAGCCATTGATTTAGCTTCTTCTGGGTTTTTTAACAAGAGGGTTAAAATTTAGTAAGCCTCCATACATCTGATCCTTAGTAATGGTTATGCCCAAATATGTAAGTTCTTCTTTCACTGGAATACCATAATATGAAGGTGTCACAATCTTTAACAGCCATGAGTTCACATTTATTAATGTTAAGATATAGACCAGATACTTTGGAAAAGGAGTCTATCACATTGATCGAAATGGGAATCTGACTAGTGTCTTTCAGAAAAAGTGTAGTATTGTCAGCCAGCTGGCTTATAATTTCTTTACCAGCTATGGAAATACCTTGTACAGGACTATTTTTTAAAGAATTTGCAAGAAGTTGGGTGATTAATGAAAATAGATACGGTGAGATCGGACAACCTTGCCTAATTCCTCTCTTTAACTCAAATCTAGGTGAGGTGCCATGTTTCAGTTTGATAGAGCTGTTACCATTCATATAGTCTTAATAGCCTTACAGAAAATATCCCCAAAGCCACATTTCTCAAGGGAGCGGAAGAGGAACTGATGCTCAACTGTGTGATATGCTTTATAAAAATCTGAAAATAATATGACGCTGTCCTCGGTTATTAGGTCTGAGTAGTCAAGTATGTCTAATACTTGATATTGTTAGAAATATGTATGTTCCTTATAAAGCCACAGTATGTTTCATCAATGATTGCATCCAGGACTTCTTTCATTCTTTTTGCAAGTAGTAGCCATTATTATTAAGAAGACAAAATGGACGCCAGTTATGGATGAGCAGAACTTATTTTTAGGCTTTAGGTATCAGTGTTATTAAACCCTGACTCATTGTAGGAGGGAGTACATTGTTTTCAATACCTAACAATACATCATATTTCCTTCTCCCTTAATTCAAATGATGGGTTGGTTGTTTAGCATCAAAAACTGACACGTGCTCAGCTCTGGGGCAAAAGAGATAGGGTTGGCATAGATTGTTGATAACATGTCAACTATATTTCATCTCCAATGTTTATTGAAAACATAAATGAAGTTGTACAATGAGCACTTGTCTCTCAAATACACCATTACAGTTGTTGGTTAGCTAGCTAGGGGATTTTAGCCATACTAGCATTGACGTGACATCAGTCAAAACAAGACATGATATAAAAACAAATACAACTAGCTGAAATGAGCCGGTAACGATTCCCCACATGGCAGTTTCTTGTCATTGTTGCTAGCAATCTGGCCATCCAGAATCACAACATATGGCCTTCTCCCCCATTGAAGCGTGTGCTTCGTTTTAACCCGTCTTTAAAGTAAAGAAGAAATAGTAACGAATAAAGAATAAATATTTAATTTGCCATTTTATTCAAATAAAGTACAATTAAAAAGAAACCTAAAAAAAATACATTGGTTATTTTATTACATTGGAATAGATTCAGACTACCTCGCTGTGTGTGTGTGTGTGTGTGTGTGTGTGTGTGTGTCTCTCTGTCTCATCGCTTGAGGTCTTGCTTTATAGTTCTCTGCAAGCTGGCAATGCTGGCGTCCAGAGCGGCCAGCCCGTTCCGGAACTCCTGTTCGTCACGCGTGTCAAAGGTTGAGCTTGACCCTGCACTCCAATCAGAAGCCAAGGATCTGACCTCACATAAGGAGAGGCCGGTGGAGTCAAGCGAAGAGTTCCGCCCCTTGCCCGGTGATGCCATATCCATGTCCAGACGGCGACGGTGACTCTGGGACAGGTCAGAGTGTCCAGCGCCATTAGAGCAGAGTCCGTTTGATTGGTGGAGATTAGAAAATAGGCTTTTTAATTGAGGGAAACTCTCGAGGGCAACACTAAGGCTCTGAAGACCCTGTGGTCCTCCTCCTCTCTGTGACATCATCACAGTAAGCGGTGACCCCCCTCCTCTCTGTGACATAACAGGAAGCGGTGACCCCTCAACAGGAAGTGGTGAACTCACAGTCTCTCTCAGTGGGGCGAAGGCCAAAGGTGGGGTGGCTTTTCTTTCCAGAGCCACACACAGACTCACTTCCTGATCCGCAGACGCACACACACTCTGACCACCTGGTGTACACACACTGAAGTCCTGCTGGTGTGTGTAGTTGCACTCAGGGCCTTTACAGGGCAGGGAGACAGAACCACACCCCTTTTGCTCCAACGACCACAGGTATTGGCTGACTGGGTGGTCTGACGGACCCTGCTGGTTCTGGTATTGGTCCAGAGCTCGTTTAGTGAGAGGGAGGCGGGACGTAGGGATGTCAGTCACAGCAGGAGACTCAGCGACAGGGACCTGTAGAGCTCTGAGAGAGACAGAGAGAGAGAAGGGTAAAAAGAAAGAGCGGGAGGAAAAGACAGAGCGTGAGAAACAGACAGAGGACAGGTCGAGAGAGAAAAACTGTCAGTAAAAAATATAAACTCCAATCAATTATTAGAAAGTACACACACACACCTGAGGTGCTCCTGTAGTGTGTGGATCTCTGTCTCCCTCTTCTGGGTGTTGAGGGCCAGTGCAGCATTCTCCTTCTGACACTCCTGCAGCCTGCGGTTACAGCCCTGCATCTCATCCAGAGCAGACTGCACTTCTACACACAGAGACACACAGAGACACACAGAGACACACTTATATAAAGAGATGATATCCATATCAGATAATACACACAGACACCTCAGAGATCCTTTAATCTCAGCGTAATATGGATCAGTTTAAGGCCCTGATCTTCATGTATTTTAGATAGAAAATAGAAAAGAAGCTGAGTACGTTCCCCCCTCATCTATTACCTTTACTGATACGACTGCACTCCGCCTCACTCTGCTGCAGCTGACTCTGTGTGTCCACCAGGGCTTGCCGTAGCTCAGCGTTACCGTGCTGCAGCTCTTGCAGGCTTGTGTGAGCATCGTTGAGCTCCGACTGCAGAGCCGACACTAAAAGACAGAGGAGATTAGACAGCCGACACTAAGAGACAGAGGAGGTTAGACAGCCGACACTAAGAGACAGAGGAGGTTAGACAGCCGACACTGAGAGACAGAGGAGGTTAGACAGCCGACACTGAGAGACAGAGGAGGTTAGACAGCCGACACTAAGAGACAGAGGAGATTAGACAGCCGACACTAAGAGACAGAGGAGGTTAGACAGCCGACACTAAGAGACAGAGGAGGTTAGACAGCCGACACTGAGAGACAGAGGAGGTTAGACAGCCGACACTAAGAGACAGCCGACACTAAGAGACAGAGGAGGTTAGATAGCCGACACTAAGAGACAGCCGACACTAAGAGACAGAGGAGGTTAGACAGCCGACACTGAGAGACAGAGGAGGTTAGACAGCCGACACTGAGAGACAGAGGAGGTTAGACAGCCGACACTAAGAGACAGAGGAGGTTAGACAGCCGACACTGAGAGACAGAGGAGGTTAGACAGCCGACACTGAGAGACAGAGGAGGTTAGACAGCCGACACTGAGAGACAGAGGAGGTTAGACAGCCGACACTAAGAGACAGAGGAGGTTAGACAGCCGACACTGAGAGACAGAGGAGGTTAGACAGCCGACACTGAGAGACAGAGGAAGTTAGACAGCCGACACTAAGAGACAGAGGAGGTTAGACAGCCGACACTAAGAGACAGAGGAGGTTAGACAGCCGACACTAAGAGACAGAGGAGGTTAGACAGCCGACACTGAGAGACAGAGGAGGTTAGACAGCCGACACTGAGAGACAGAGGAGGTTAGACAGCCGACACTAAGAGACAGAGGAGGTTAGACAGCCGACACTAAGAGACAGAGGAGGTTAGACAGCCGACACTAAGAGACAGAGGAGGTTAGACAGCCGACACTAAGAGACAGAGGAGGTTAGACAGCCGACACTAAGAGACAGAGGAGGTTAGACAGCCGACACTAAGAGACAGAAGAGGTTAGATACTCAGATATACAGACACACAATAATAACCTCTCACTGATAGACAGTTGAAAGAGGGCCGGGCAGTTTATCTTACCGTCAGTGTCACAGTGGACATCTCTGGCCTCCCTCTCTGCTCGCTCTCTCTCCTGCAACTGTTGGTTCACTATCCTCAGACGCCTGAACACACACGTGAACACATCTTCTGTATGAAACACACACACACACACACACACACACACACACACACACACACACACACACACACACACACACACACACACACACACACACACACACACACACACAGACACACACAGACACAGACACACACACAGACACAGACACACACACACACACAGACACACACACAGACACAGACCTGAGTGATGGTGCTGACCTGCGTAGCAGTGCGTTCTCACTGCGTAGAGGTTGCAGGGCCAGAGAAATCTCAGGCTGGATGTTAGAGCTGCCCACCATGACAGGAAGTAGAGACACTGTCTGCTCCAGCTCACACACCAGACGCTCTGCTACACTGTCTACAGAGGAGGAGGGAGGGAAGAGAGAGGGAAAATGGTTTGAAGGAGAGAGAGTGAAAGAGAGAAAGAGTGAGAGAGAGTGGCGGAGATTGAATTTGATTAACATTTGATTAAATAGTCATTTTGACTGATTGATGAGTTGACTGATTATTTTGACAGGCTGGTTGATTGATTGATTACCTTGGCTAGCGAGCAGAGCCTTCAACTCTCCAAGGAGGTACTGAACAGTCATCACCTGACGAGCGGTTCCCTCTGGACTACAGCCCTTTGAGCCCAGCGACAGCGGCATGCGTGTGTAGGAGTGTGTGTGGTTGGGAGCCACATCTGGATGTGTGTGTTGTAAGTATGCCTGTACAGGCAATGGATCTTTCTGTGTGTGTGGGTGTGTGTATGCCAGCTGGGTGTGTGTTTGTATGTTAAAGCAGGTCTGGGCGCTGGTGTCTCTCACTGGACATTCCTCTTCCTCCTCTCCAGCGTTACCCTCCATGTGGCCGCAAGCCTCCCTGGCTAAGGTCCCTCCATCCTGGGTAGAAACCAGCTGCCCCCCCCTGCCCAGGGATGGAGCATCTGGGGCAGACTGGGGTTGAGTGTTGGCAAGGGGGTGAGGTTGTGGGTGAATTCCAGAGAAGAGTACTGGTGGTCCCTGACGAGAGGGAGAGCAGTAAGAAGAGATTGGATGTCCACTTTCTCCAGACACATAGCTGTCAGAGGGCAGGGGGGCAGACAGGGCTCGCCTCTCCACAGAGGGAGCACCGAGGTGCAGGCTACAGGACCTGGAGCTCCCCTGGACAGCCGGACCTCCAACCCCAGAGACGAAGCCTCCTGGCTGGGCTGCGAGGAGAGAGAGCACTGGGCCTGTGAGAGGGGCTGTGGGTAGAGAGGTAGCTACAGCTCCAGGAGAAGCTAACGGAGCTGTGGAGGTAGAGCCCCCCAGGTGGACTGATGCCACCCCAATGATGGAGCCTCCAGGCTGGGCTAGAGGGACTGAGCGGCCTGGGGGGAGTGTGTTGTTAGGGGGGAGTCTTTGGGGACTCAGGGTGGGGGTGGAGGTGGTCAGGCGACAGTTAAACCGAGCATCTGACGCCGGCTCTGACGTTCCGGCCAAACTCTGAATATTGTTCCTCATCCCAGGATACGACAGGGATGACAGGATCGTCTTCTGCACGGGAGCTGGAGCAGAGAGAGTTATCCATTTTTGCACACCACGCACTCATACCAACACATACGCACACCAACACATACACACACACAGAGACACACACAGGTCCCACCTGTTTTTTTAGCAGTCTGAGTGACAGGTCTCTTTGTCTGCTTCCTCCTCTCTGTGTCTACCCTCTCCTTTCCCAGAGTGCACAGCGGTCGGGATTTGGCGGCTCGAGTCTTCCCTGCTCCCCTGAGGGAGATTGGCTTGGCCTCTATCACACAAACACTGGTCAATAACTTCAGCTGGACATTTACATTTACATTACATTTAAGTCATTTAGCAGACGCTCTTATCCAGAGCGACTTACAAGTACATACATTCATACTTTTTTGTACTGGCCCCCCGTGGGAATCGAACCCACAACCATGGCGTTGCAAGTGCCATGCTCTACCAACTGAGCCACACGGGGCCCATGTAAATGTTCTGTGGAAACAGAGTATATAGTTGACTGGTACCTGTCGTCTCTGCCTGGAGAATGACATTGAGCAGCGCAGCACACTGATCCAGACCCTTGTGAATGGTTGTCACCTTAGAGAGAGCATAGATGCAAACCAACTTACAATCACTGTTAGGGGATTATAATTCTTATTAATATAAGACACAAATAGGCTTGTTATTAACTTGTTATAGGCTTGTTATTAACGTTGCTACTGACTGTTTATGGATGTGTTATTACCTGGTCCTCTGAGTCTGTGGAGTAGAGGGAATAAGCCGGCTCAGTAGAAGTTACTAGTGGACGCCCTGCTCCCCTACAGAAGAGTGACAGTGAATGGATATAATGACACTCTGGAACAGGCATGTGACTTATCAGTCCTGTGTGTTCTCTTACCTTGGGGGACGGACAAACTCAATATACTTTAAATTGACAAAAACCAAATGGAAACTGTAGAAATGATAATGGACCTACATTCATACAGTTTCTTGACTGTGTTCAGTTCACTAATAGCAGGTTGATGTTTATTGTCATGACTCTTTCCCTGGAGACAGAACTGAGCATTTTCCGCTAGATGGGCCAGCTGCAAAGTCCAAATCTGCTACATTGTAAAAATTAATGAAACAAAAATATGCTTTTTGGTCTTAATTTAAGGTTAGGGTTAGGCATTAGGGTTAGTAGTGTGGTTAAGTTTAGGTTAAAATCAGAATTTTATGCTACTCTACAGAGCTGCCTCCAGGGCAAGATTCATGACAACAAATGCCAATCTGCTCGCTAATAATAACCGAAATGAAAGCTAGACAGTCAAGGAGCCTTGACAATTCCAAAAACGATGGACAGAGGACTATATTTCCGATTTTTTTTGCGGCGAGGAAATACTTTTGTGCGGTCCTCCGGACTTCGTTGCAGACCCCGGGGCTAAACGACTTACCTCTTCTTTGAGCCCTGGCCCCTCCCACCTCCAGTCAGTCTTCCAGAGGATATCACCTGTCAGTCAAAAACAGGGGCTGAATCTGAATACGCTCTAAAATGGTGTCCTTTCCCTGGGAGGCTTGGGGAAAAAGCTAGACACCACCATATGAGGCTAACTACAGTCATTATCAAGACAGATAAGAGTTCGCAGGCACATTGTGAATAGCTGAGATGTCTTACCTTGTGTCTAGCAAGCCCTTGCTTTGGCATAGCTGGCTAGTCAACTGCTGTCCAAATCGAAGGAAGAAAAACGATGGTAGCTAACAAATTCTTTTCAAGAGTAGCCCTAATCAACTATCTGCAAACGGCACTAACTTTGAGTGCACAAAATGTCTGAAGCATTCTCTGACTGACTATCTAGAGCGAAACTAGTTGATGTTGTCACGTTGAAGCTTTTATTACAGTTATTATTAGCTTCTTTTTTTTATTTTTACTGGCGCTAGAATAAACAGGAACCGGCGGGTTTTGTTTGAAACGGAAAGTAACGTCGTGACCAATGAAAACATCGCTGCCAAATATCCAATGAATGTTATTGGCGGATGTAAACTGATGTCGTAATATCCAGTTTATGGATTGCATGAAGCAAATGTCACTCAAATGTAGCCCCCCCCCCTCCCTAAATGTTGGTCTGACGACGCTGAATTCGGTGTCACCATGGAGACGAGATGATACAATTTAACGCCAATTATTGTTTTATTACCATTAGCGTTTTTTAAGTGTTTCCTGGGAAAATGTGATACAAATAATATATTTTGTTGTTGGATTAATGTACATCTTACTATGGAAAGAAATGGTATGATATATATATATGTTCAATGTTACTAGTGAGGGTCTTCCAGTGGTAAACACACAGAGACACACAGTCTGACTGGATACAGTTTATTTACACAACGAGTGCAGATTAAGAATGAACATCAACACTGACAAACAGCAGGGGTGGGAGTGGGGGATAAAAGCAACAAGCGGGATTCCCTAGAAAATATATATACACGTAGAAAAGTATTGTGCTGTTGTTGTTTTTTGCAGTTAATTTTTTTAAATGATTTTTTAATGAAATGGAGCGATCCCTCTCGAGTCTCCCTAAAAGTTGGTCCCATGAGCCAGGGAAGATCATTGGTGGTGTGGTAGCCTAGTCCCATGAGCCAGGGAAGATCATTGGTGGTGTGGTAGCCTAGTCCCATGAGCCAGGGAAGATCATTGGTGGTGTGGTAGCCTAGGTGCCAGACTTTCTGCATTCAAGAACACTACATCCTTTACCTCACCTTGACAAGATCACAACAAAGGAGTCAGTTGGCTATAATGCAGAAACAGACTGGGACTTTTGGATGGTCAGGCAAGGATAAGACAGGGACCTTTATTTTAGGGTAGTAAGGGGTATCAACTCCTGTCCTCGAGGGCCACAGTGTCTACTGGTTTTCATACTTCTCTTAATCAGAGACCGATTTCTACCTGGGAAACCAGGTGTGTGTGCACTCTGCAGCCAATCATTATCAGTAACATTAAACGATCAATCAAGTGCCAGGGAGAAAGGAAAACCAGCAGGACTGAGGAACTGGAGGGCCTGAGCTTTGAAAAAAACCCTGTTGGAGGTCAAAGGTATTAAAGGTAGTAAATAGTAAACACAGTCAATGTAGTGTATGTAGCGAGCGCTGTACAAGTTTCACTGTCACACAGCAGCAGACAGAGAAGAGGGAACCTTGTAGGAGTGAGCTTTTCGAACACTATTCTCAGTGTTCAATTCTGGCATCTTACAGCTGGACGGGAGTGGGTTAAGAACCCTTTGTGATGTCATTATCAATTAGAATTGGTTGGAATGTTCAACAAGAAGAAACTCTTCAAACTTCTCCCCCTCCCTTCTTAATATCCTATGACAGCGATCATGTCATTTGCTGACATCATCACACAGCTTTAGAGACACATACTGTACATCACTAATACTAATTGGACAAAAAACAACAGTTTATTTTTGCTGTTCTGTTTTGCTTGTCATGTCTGCTATTAACTGATAAACTGGCAATGCTATGTAGCTATTAAATGACCAGACTGTGTTGCTACTAATTGTCCAGTCACTGTCATCGCGTATCAAGTTCCTCCCTCTCACCCAACACCCTTCAACAGTCTTTGGGTTTAGAGGACAGAAAGTCAAAGTGCATGGTGGGTTGCAGGTTGATTCCAGGGCTACAGTTCAGGGCTATGGGAGGGTTATAAACAGTAATAATCAGCGAAGAAGCTTCATAACATGTGTAAGTAACACAGAGGGGATGGGGGGTGGGGGGGGGCAGTGATGTCAGACCAGACAGGTGAGGTCACAGGTAATCTTGATGTCTGTCTTGCTATAGAGTTCAAAGTTCAGAGTTCAGCTTCTCTCTGGTAGAGTCACTACTCCAGAGGCTGGGTCCGTCTCTCTCTCTCTCTCCCCCCTCTCTCTAACTGCCTCTCTTTTTCCCCACGCTTCTCTCCTCTATCGCATTGTTATTTTCCTTTATCTCTCCCACCTAGCTTTCCCTCACCCCTCTCTCTCCCCTCTACCCTGTATATCTCTCCAACAGTATCTCTCCCTCATCTCTCTCTCTCTATCTCTACCATCTCTATATCTCTCTCTGAGAGTTTAGCAGTGTTATTCAGTGTGGGTGGGATCACAGAAGAAGCGAGAGCTGCGTTTGGCCGTCCTGGCAGTGAAAGGGACGGTCTTCAGCACTGCAGACAAAAAACAGCCAATCAAAACACAGCACTAAACTACTGTGTGTATTTGTGTGTGTGTGCGTGTGTGTGTGTGCCTACCTGTAATGATGTCCTCTATAGCCCCATCTTTGCCCTCGTAGACATGTCTGCTGTCTTTACCGCCCTGTCGCCTCCTCAGCTCTGTGATCAGGGACTCCGGCTGCCGCTGCTTTGGACGGTTGGACGGGGACTGTGTGTGTGTGTGTGTGTGTGTGTGTGAGAGAGGTAGAAATAAAGTAGATATGTGTTGGTGAATCAATGTATGTGTGAGGAGTAGAGAAGGAAAGATGGAGTGCGGTAAAAAGAGGGAAAGAGAAAACATCAGTCCTTCCATTTCACAGAACAGACACTGGATCTGTGAAGTCAAGGTGATGCTGTCATATCCATGGCGACAGACCGGCAGGCCTGTCTCCATGGTAACGGGGCTGTACCTTAGGCGCCTCCTGCTCCTGTTGCAGCTCCTCCTGCTCCAGCTTCTCCATCAGCGCCTGCTCTTGCCTCCTCCTCTGCTCATTCTCCTCCTCCGCCAGCTACACACACACACACACACACACACACACACACACACACACACACATTAAGTTCAACTTTGACTAGCGTCTTTGTGTATACTGTAGCTACACACGCACGCATGCACACAAACACACACATTCTGCTCACCCTGTAGGCTTTGATGAATCGTACAAACACAGGGAAGAAGACAGAGGGAGGCATGGTCTTAGAGCTGTCTCCAAAGTGCTTCACCGCATCGTCAAATGCATCCTGAGAACCATAACACAACCAGGATCAGAACACAGGACCATGAAGGACATGGGCAACACGGTCATATAACACTTTGATGTATCTGAGGTACTTGTGTGTGTTCGTTCGTGTGTGTGTGTGTGTGTGTATGAATGTGTGTGTTTTCTTGCCTGTGCGATGTGTGCGTCTTCCTGTAGTTTCTGCAGGCGAGTCTCATGTTTGCTGATAAAGTCTTTGAGGAGTGGGTTGTGGCCGTGCATGCTGTACTCCCTCCACGACAGCTCCATACCACGCTGACACTCCTTCACGTCACACACCACGTTCTCCAGGGACACTGACACACACACACAATATAATAGTTAGTTCCCTAATATCACACATCACGTTCTCCATGGACACTGACACACAAGCACAAAATATAATAGGTTAGTTCCTTAATATCACACACCACGTTCTGCAGAGAAAGACAACTGTGACACACACAAAGACAAACAGACACACACTCACCTGCGGCAGCTTTCTCTACATAGTGCAGCTCATTGTAGAACAGAGCAACTCCGGGGTATTTCTCTCTCACCACGTTGGCTATGTAATGCAGCAGGGTCTGCTTTCTGTCGGTAGTCTTAGTCTCCAGCAGCTGGGAGGAACACACACATTACCTTCTGGTGTGTATTTGACATTCAAAAGTGTGTATCAAGCTTATTATGTGTGTGTTACGTATCACAAGGTATGTATATTAGGTAGTGTGTGTTAGGAATCAGAAGGTGGGTATTAGATATTAGAAAGAGTGTGTTGGTTAATGTGTATTAGATATTAGAAAGAGTGTGTTGGTTAATGTGTATTAGAAAGAGTGTGTTGGGTAATGTGTATTAGATATTAGAAAGAGTGTGTTGGGTAATGTGTATTAGAAAGAGTGTGTTGGGTAATGTGTATTAGATATTAGAAAGAGTGTGTTGGGTAATGTGTATTAGAAAGAGTGTGTTGGGTAATGTGTATTAGAAAGAGTGTGTTGGTAATGTGTACTAGAAAGAGTGTGTTGGGTAATGTGTATTAGAAAGAGTGTGTTGGGTAATGTGTATTAGAAAGAGTGTGTTGGGTAATGTGTATTAGGTATTAAAAAGAGTGTGTTGGGTAATGTGTATTAGGTATTAAAAAGAGTGTGTTGGGTAATGTGTATTAGATAGAGTGTGTTGGGTAATGTGTATTAGATATTAGAAAGAGTGTGTTGGGTAATGTGTATTAGAAAGAGTGTGTTGGGTAATGTGTATTAGATATTAGAAAGAGTGTGTTTGGTAATGTGTATTAGGTATTAAAAAGAGTGTGTTGGGTAATGTGTATTAGATAGAGTGTGTTGGGTAATGTGTATTAGATATTAGAAAGAGTGTGTTGGGTAATGTGTATTAGAAAGAGTGTGTTTGGTAATGTGTATTAGAAAGAGTGTGTTTGGTAATGTGTATTAGATATTAGAAAGAGTGTGTTGGGTAATGTGTATTAGAAAGAGTGTGTTGGGTAATGTGTATTAGATATTAGAAAGAGTGTGTTGGGTAATGTGTATTAGAAAGAGTGTGTTGGGTAATGTGTATTAGAAAGAGTGTGTTGGGTAATGTGTATTAGAAAGAGTGTGTTGGGTAATGTGTATTAGAAAGAGTGTGTTGGGTAATGTGTATTAGAAAGAGTGTGTTGGGTAATGTGTATTAGAAAGAGTGTGTTGGTAATGTGTATTAGAAAGAGTGTGTTGGGTAATGTGTATTAGAAAGAGTGTGTTGGGTAATGTGTATTAGAAAGAGTGTGTTGGGTAATGTGTATTAGAAAGAGTGTGTTGGGTAATGTGTATTAGGTATTAAAAAGAGTGTGTTGGGTAATGTGTATTAGGTATTAAAAAGAGTGTGTTGGGTAATGTGTATTAGATAGAGTGTGTTGGGTAATGTGTATTAGATATTAGAAAGAGTGTGTTGGGTAATGTGTATTAGAAAGAGTGTGTTGGTTAATGTGTATTAGAAAGAGTGTGTTGGTTAATGTGTATTAGATATTAGAAAGAGTGTGTTGGTTAATGTGTATTAGAAAGAGTGTGTTGGGTAATGTGTATTAGATATTAGAAAGAGTGTGTTTGGTCATGTGTATTAGAAAGAGTGTGTTGGTTAATGTGTATTAGAAAGAGTGTGTTGGGTAATGTGTATTAGATATTAGAAAGAGTGTGTTTGGTAATGTGTATTAGAAAGAGTGTATTGGGTAATGTGTATTAGATATTAGAAAGAGTGTGTTGGGTAATGTGTATTAGATATTAGAAAGAGTGTGTTGGGTAATGTGTATTAGAAAGAGTGTGTTGGGTAATGTGTATTAGATATTAGAAAGAGTGTGTTGGGTAATGTGTATTAGAAAGAGTGTGTTTGGTAATGTGTATTAGAAAGAGTGTGTTGGGTAATGTGTATTAGAAAGAGTGTGTTGGGTAATGTGTATTAGAAAGAGTGTATTGGGTAATGTGTATTAGATATTAGAAAGAGTGTGTTGGGTACTGTGTATTAGAAAGAGTGTGTTTGGTAATGTGTATTAGATATTAGAAAGAGTGTGTTGGGTAATGTGTATTAGGTATTAGAAAGAGTGTATTGGGTAATGTGTATTAGATATTAGAAAGAGTGTGTTGGGTAATGTGTATTAGGTATTAGAAAGAGTGTGTTTGGTAATGTGTATTAGATATTAGAAAGAGTGTGTTGTGTAATGTGTATTAGAAAGAGTGTGTTGGGTAATGTGTATTAGATATTAGAAAGAGTGTATTGGTTAATGTGTATTAGATATTAGAAAGAGTGTGTTGGGTAATGTGTATTAGGTATTAGAAAGAGTGTGTTGGGTAATGTGTATTAGATAGAGTGTGTTGGGTAATGTGTATTAGATATTAGAAAGAGTGTGTTGGGTAATGTGTATTAGAAAGAGTGTGTTGGGTAATGTGTATTAGAAAGAGTGTATTGGGTAATGTGTATTAGATATTAGAAAGAGTGTGTTGGGTAATGTGTATTAGAAAGAGTGTGTTGGTTAATGTGTATTAGATATTAGAAAGAGTGTGTTGGGTAATGTGTATTAGATATTAGAAAGAGTGTGTTGGGTAATGTGTATTAGAAAGAGTGTGTTGGGTACTGTGTATTAGAAAGAGTGTGTTTGGTAATGTGTATTAGATATTAGAAAGAGTGTGTTTGGTAATGTGTATTAGATATTAGAAAGAGTGTGTTTGGTAATGTGTATTAGATATTAGAAAGAGTGTGTTGGGTACTGTGTATTAGAAAGAGTGTGTTGGGTAATGTGTATTAGAAAGAGTGTGTTTGGTAGTGTGTATTAGAAAGAGTGTGTTGGGTAATGTGTATTAGAAAGAGTGTGTTTGGTAGTGTGTATTAGAAAGAGTGTGTTGGTTAATGTGTATTAGATATTAGAAAGAGTGTGTTGGGTAATGTGTATTAGAAAGAGTGTGTTGGGTAATGTGTATAAGAAAGAGTGTGTTTGGTAGTGTGTATTAGAAAGAGTGTGTTGGTTAATGTGTATTAGATATTAGAAAGAGTGTGTTGGGTAATGTGTATTAGAAAGAGTGTGTTGGGTAATGTGTATTAGATATTAGAAAGAGTGTGTTGGGTAATGTGTATTAGAAAGAGTGTGTTTGGTAGTGTGTATTTGGTATTAGAAAGAGTGTGTTGGTTAATGTGTATTAGAAAGAGTGTGTTGGTTAATGTGTATTAGAAAGAGTGTGTTTGGTAATGTGTATTAGG
>NW_026601650.1:0-39902 GCF_029448725.1 Salvelinus fontinalis
AAGGCCATACACATTTTATTAAATGGGTGCCCTTTACATGTTTTTGTTGTTGCAGGATTATAGCAAAACAGTGTCCTCAATTTTACAGTAAAACTATTCACAACATTCTCTCAGATTATGGCTGAACTACCTCTTTTAACCTCCCCAAGACACTAAAATGTGCTTGTCTTACTTAAAAATATATATGTTAAACATGTAATACAATTAGTTTGGCCTATGCAATACAATTAGTATGGCCTATGTAATACAATTAGTATGGCCTATGTAATACAATTAGTATGGCCTATGTAATAAAATTAGTATGGCCTATGTAGTACAATTAGTATGGCCTATATAATACAATTAGTATGGCCTATGTAATACAATTAGTATGGCCTATGTAGTACAATTAGTATGGCCTATGTAATACAATTAGTATGGCCTATGTAGTACAATTAGTATGGCCTATGTAATACAATTAGTATGGCCTATGTAATACAATTAGTATGGCCTATGTAATACAATTAGTATGGCCTATGTAATACAATTAGTATGGCCTATGTAATACAATTAGTATGGCCTAAGATAAGATTGTGTGATAGGTTGGTAACTGCGCTCATGGTTTGTCCCAGGGGTTCCTCACTAAGATCTGGTGGGGAGCGATGACTACAGACACAGCCATCTCCAAACTGGTGCTGTCTTTCTTCTGTCCCCCTCTCATCTGGACCAACCTCATCAAGTTCAGGTCACCACGGAAACAATCTAGCTTCATATTGTCAATGTTCTCACAGTCATTTCCACAGTATGGTAGGAACCGTAAGAACATATGTCTGTTGTTGAAGCACAGAGTTGTGGGTACTCGTTTCAGTGTCTGCATCTATGTGCTGGAGTGCTTGGGTCAATATGTTCATGTGTGTACCACTATCACTATGTGTGTGTGTGTACGCGCCCGTGTGTGTGTGTGTATGCGCCCGTGTGTGTGTATGTGTGTGTGTATGCGCTCGTGTGTGTGTATGCGCCCCTGTGTGTGTGTTTGTGTGTGTATGTGCCCGTGTGTATGTGCCCGTGTGTGTGTGTGTGTGTGTGTGTGTGTGTGTGTGTGTGTGTGTGTGTGTGTGTGTGTGTGTGTGTGTGTGTGTGTGTGTGTGTGTGTGTGTGTGTGTGTGTGTGTGTGTGTGTGTGTGTATGCGCCCGTGTGTGTGTATGTGTGTGTGTATGCGCTCGTGTGTGTGTATGCGCCCCTGTGTGTGTGTATGCGCCCGTGTGTGTGTGTGTGTGTGTGTGTGTGTGTGTGTGTGTGTGTGTGTGTGTGTGTGTGTGTGTGTGTGTGTGTGTGTGTGTGTGCATGTGCATGCATCGGCCCTGTCCTCGTGTGTGTAGTCATGTTGTCTCTATGTGTGTAATGATGCAGTGATGAGGAGCTAGACAGTCGTGGTGGAGGAGAGGAGCAGTATGTGGAACTAGACAGTCTGGACACAGAAAAGGCCCTGCTACTAACAGACAATGACCCTTTGTGAGTTATAAAACCATTTATTCTACTATACCTGCTGTTTATAAAGGGACATAAAGTGTAGTCAACTTTGATCTAAGGGCAGAAAGAATCTGATTGGTTTAAGGCAGAACAAATCCATTTGGTTTCTACAAGGTCAATGGGCGGGGTTTAACAGATGCACAACTTTTGAAAACACGGCAGAGGTTGGAACTGAGAATATTGTAAATAAAACTTTGAGTTACAAGTTCTACGTTTTGAACTCATTGTTGTGTTACAGTAGTCAGACAAATGTGACAACATCTTTAAGATACAG
Organism: Salvelinus fontinalis; assembly: GCF_029448725.1. Classification (NCBI taxonomy): domain Eukaryota; kingdom Metazoa; phylum Chordata; class Actinopteri; order Salmoniformes; family Salmonidae; genus Salvelinus; species Salvelinus fontinalis. Next base: position 1,785 of record NW_026601650.1, read on the forward strand.
CTGGTCTCATGACTTGAAGGAAAGAGCAAAATGTGGCAAGCTAGCAGCAACATGTTAAACTAATCAGAGCACGCTAGCTTGCTAAGTATTTACCTCTTAGCTACTCATGTTGAATTATTACAGAGCTAGCTAGCTAGGTGTCAAATATACAAGTAAGTCAGCTAACATTGGCTTTATTGAAATGGTAAGTTGAATAAGCTATAGGAACTTTAAAAAATGGCAGCTCCCCACACCTCTCTGATTCAGAGGGCTTGAGTTACATGCGGAAGACACATTTCAGTTGAACGCATTCAGTTGGACAACTGACTAGGTATCCCCCTTTCCCTTAATGCAGCCCTGGGGGTAGCTGTCACATGGGATGACGCTGGAGAGACGAAGCAAGTACGGGGAGTCAAACATTTAATATGGAACGAGACAGGAACAGCATCAGCAAATGAGTAACACAAACAAAAAACTGATATTTGGCTAGCAAATAGCTATCTTTTAGTAATGTTGAGAAATAGAATAGAGCTAGCTAGCCTGGTCTCAAATATACCAGTAAATCAGCTACCACTTTCTTTATCAAAATATTTCGTTTTATAAGCTATATAAACTTAACAATTGGAATGGACAGTTATGTTTCCCTGGGGGCAGAAACGTAAAATGTTAAACTATATGTAGCTTAGCTGAGCAGGGCACTACTTCCTACTAAGGTTGAATTATAAAATCGAATTAGCTACCAAGCTAGGTCAAAAATATGCCAGTAGGTCAGTTAGCATTTGTTTTATTAAAGGTTTAGTTGAATAAACTATAAAAACAATTGTTCTGCCCTAAACCAATCAGATTATTTATGCACTTAGAACAAAGTTGACTACACTTCATGTCCACCTGCCTTTTAGCAGCCTTGTGAGGCAGCCAGTCTGGTAATACGAGGCTATAATTTTTGTGGACGGTTGAAGAAGACTATATAAAAAAAACTATAATCAAGTAAAATTCCCAATTTTCAATTTGTTGTATGGTGTTCCAGAGACTCGGGTGGTCCTCCTGGTGGCGTGGAGGGCCAGAGCAGCGCCGCCGTGTGGTGGCGTTTCCTGCTGCGTCGCTGGCGTCGCTTCTGGAGTGCCCCGGTCACTGTGTTCCTAGGCAACGTCATCATGTACTTTGCCTTCCTCATCCTGTTCACCTACGTGCTCCTGCTGGACTTTCGTCCTCCGCCCCCCGCGGGCCCTGGGGCCCCTGAGATCATGCTCTACTTCTGGGTCTTCACCCTGGTGCTGGAGGAGCTGAGACAGGTATGTTGACGTCACAGGCTGGATCTGAACTCTGGTCTCCCACGAGAGAAACCAACGTCTTAATTGTTCGACCGAGACTAAATGTCCTTGTAGGGCTGAGGGTGACAATGGCAGAGCTACCCAGGGAGACCATGAGCCCAACTCATGTCATCATCATTGACATCACTTCCCACGGGTTTTGATTTCAATTTGTTTGAGTTGTCAACTAACGTGAATTCAATGTGAAAATAAAATTTAAAAAATCACCATGTCATTGGATTTAGGTTAAAAGTTGGGGCAATTTTTTTTTCACATGTCATTATTTGTTGTTGAAATTACTTGGCAACAACGTTGATTAAACCAGTTTTTGCCCAGTGAGCTCCCGAGTGGCGCAGCGGTCTAAGGCACTGCATCTCAGTGCAAGAGGCGTCACTACAGTCTCTAGTTTGAATCCAGGCTGTATCACATCCGGCTGTGATTGGCAGTCCCATAGGGCGGCACACAATTGGCCCAGCATGGTCTGAGTTAGGTTTTGGCCGGGGTAGGACGTCATTGTAAATAATAATTTGTTCTTAACTGACTTGCCTAGTTACATAAAGGTTACATAGCAGAATATCTGTGTCTGAAATGGTACCCCATTCCCTACATACTGAACTACTTTCGACAAGGGCCCTGTTCAAAACACTAAGTAGTGGACTAAGGAATAGGGTTCCATTTCAGTGCTTCTCAACTCTGTTCCTCAGATACTCTTATCAAGTTGCATCAGGTGTGCGTGCGTCTAGACAAAATATGTCCAGCGTTGAGGATACTCGAGGACTGTTTTTGAGGATAAATTATTTTTAGCCTGGGGAAATTTGACATAAATTACTCAAATGACCTCGAAATATACACAAATAGAATGATACTGCTAATGGTGATGTTCTAACAGAGTGAACTAACTCTTTATTGACCTGGGTGATGCAGAGTTTCTTCACAGACGAAGACATGAGCATCCTGAAGAAATTCAAGCTGTACGTAGAGGACAACTGGAACAAGTGTGACATGGTGGCCATCTCACTCTTCGTAATCAGTGTGTCCTGCAGGTGAGCAGAGTCCTTCCTCTCTTGCATCCAATTTCCTGTCTTGCAACCAACAAAGTTCCATCTATATGCAGATGATAGTTATATATTAATGTGCTCCTTCTCTGGTTCAGGCTGTTGAAGAGCTCCAGACTGCTTTCAGTCACTGCAGGCCTCCCTTTATGGTCTCAAACTGGCCTTGAATATACAAAAAAAACTAAATTCATGACCTTTACCAGAGCTAGAACTCTGCCAGAGAACGTTAGCATTGTCACATCTGGTGGCTTATCCATTGAAAAGTGTCATCCTACAAATACCTAGGTATTTGGTTGGATGACAAGTTGTCCTTTAAAGTTCATGTGGATAATCTTGTGAAGAAGCTTACATTGAAATTGGGTTTTTCTTTTCGTAATAAGACTCGCTTCCCGCTTATGTCTAGGAAGACGCTTGTCCAGGCCACTTTCTCTCTGTAGTTGATTATGGTGACTTGTTGTATATGCATGTAACCTCTGTCTTAGAGGCTGGACTCTGTTTATCATGCAGCCTCCTGTCTTACAGAGACTGGACTCTGTTTATCATGCAGCCTCCTCTGTCTTACAGAGACTGGACTCTGTTTATCATGCAGTCTCCTCCGTCTTACAGAGACTGGACTCTGTTTATCATGCAACCTCCTCTGTCTTACAGAGACTGGACTCTGTTTATCATGCAGCCTCCTCTGTCTTACAGAGACTGGACTCTGTTTATCATGCAACCTCCTCTGTCTTACAGGGACTGGACTCTGTTTATCATGCAGCCTCCATCGTCTTACAGAGACTGGACTCTGTTTATCATGCAGCCTCCTCCGTCTTACAGAGACTGGACTCTGTTTATCATGCAGCCTCCTCCGTCTTACAGAGACTGGACTCTGTTTATCATGCATCCTCCTCTGTCTTACAGAGACTGGACTCTGTTTATCATGCAACCTCCTCCGTCTTACAGAGACTGGACTCTGTTTATCATGCAGCCTCCTCTGTCTTACAGAGACTGGACTCTGTTTATCATGCAGCCTCCTCTGTCTTACAGAGACTGGACTCTGTTTATCATGCAGCCTCCTCTGTCTTACAGAGACCGGACTCTGTTTATCATGCAGCCTCCTCTGTCTTACAGAGACCGGACTCTGTTTATCATGCAGCCTCCTCCGTCTTACAGAGACTGGACTCTGTTTATCATGCAACCTCCTCCGTCTTACAGAGACTGGACTCTGTTTATCATGCAGCCTCCTCTGTCTTACAGAGACTGGACTCTGTTTATCATGCATCCTCCTCTGTCTTACAGAGACTGGACTCTGTTAATCATGCATCCTCCTCTGTCTTACAGAGACTGGACTCTGTTTATCATGCATCCTCCTCTGTCTTACAGAGACTGGACTCTGTTAATCATGCATCCTCCTCCGTCTTACTGGACTCTGTTTATCATGCAACCTCCTCCGTCTTACAGAGACTGGACTCTGTTTATCATGCAACCTCCTCCGTCTTACAGAGACTGGACTCTGTTTATCATGGATCCTCCTCTGTCTTACAGAGACTGGACTCTGTTTATCATGCATCCTCCTCTGTCTTACAGAGACTGGACTCTGTTTATCATGCAATCTCCTCTGTCTTACAGAGACCGGACTCTGTTTATCATGCAGCCTCCTCTGTCTTACAGAGACTGGACTCTGTTTATCATGCAACCTCCTCTGTCTTACAGAGACTGGACTCTGTTTATCATGCATCTTTGGGCTCTATTGTAAATGCCAAGTCACTCACCCACCATTGCACATTGTACCAAATGGTAGGTTGGACTTCACTTTATATGCGCAGAACAATACATTTGTATGTGTTCATCTACAAAGCCCTTTTGGGTAAACTCCCTCTTTACCTCTGTAGTCTGGTCTCCTTCACCACCAGCAGTTACCATACCCGGTCTGCTAGGTGGTTGCTACTTAAAGTCCTCAGGACATTCACAGTATTAGGCAAGACTGCCTTCTCTTATTGTGCACAAGACACATGGAATAATCTACAATCCATCCTTCATCTAGATATGTTAGTGCCACTGAATGAATTTAAAATATTGATGGGAGACTTACGTAGGAGTGTAAATGCTTTTTTTAAGGCTGGATCATGTTGTATTGTTTGTTTTAATTATGTAATGTATTGATTGTTGCTGCCTTTTTGGCCAGGTCTCCCTTGAGAAAGAGGCTCTGGGTCTCAATGGGCTTTTCCTGGTTAAATAAATACAAAATACAAATATACAGGTGTAGGATCTTAATTTGACCAGTTTCATCGCAAGAGTAAAATAACCCTGCAGCAGGAGGATTTGATTAAAAAAAAGTGATGATTTCTAACATGAAATTAGTTTTGATAGGCTACAGTAGGTAGGCTATATGATAGGCTACAGTAGGCTATAGTTGTGGTGTGATATCTAGTGATAGAAAGAACTGCTGATTTTCAGTAAATGTACTGTATGAAGTGACATTGGTAGTGACATTAACTCCATACAGCTGGGGTATTCAAATCTGACCCTACGAGGTCCGAGGACTACTGCTGCTTTGGTCTTCTACCTGATAATTCACTGCATCCACCTGGTGTCCCAGGTCTTAATCAGTTCCTGATTAGGGGGAGGACAATTTTATTTAAAAAAATTTAATCTGTGGAACTGGCTTGGAGGTCTAGATTTGAATTTGAGGGCCATAGTTTAATGTAGGTCTAATATAGGATGTAATTATGACAGGATGATGAAAGACACGTATGAGGCGGGACGAACGGTTCTGGCGCTGGACTTCATGGTGTTCACACTGCGTCTCATCCACATCTTCGCCATCCACAAGCAACTGGGGCCCAAGATCATCATTGTGGAGAGGATGGTAAAGTAGACAACTGTTCAAAAGACAAACACGTATCACCCACAAAGCATGATCCATAAATACAACGTAGCCCCACTAAACCACATTTAGAAAGCTCTGATGTATTTGTGTATCAGGGTTGAGGTCAAATCCAGTCAATTCAGAAAGTTAACCAAATAATTTTTTTTTTTAAATTGTCATTGATTATTATTATTTTTCATTGTAATTGTAATTCCAGTGTACTTCCTGAATTGACTGGATTTGAAATGTAATTCAACCCCAACCCTGGTGTGTATAAATGGAATTGTGGTTCTAACCGTACTTTATTACCTGGTACATTTGTAGTGTATGTCAGATGAGGATTACACGTACTGTTTGTGCTCTGTTCTTCCTGGCAGATGAAGGATGTGTTCTTCTTCCTGTTCTTCCTGAGTGTGTGGCTCATAGCGTACGGCGTGGCAACTCAGGCCCTTCTCCACCCCAACGACCCGCGCCTAGACTGGGTGTTTCGCAGGGTCCTGTATCGACCCTACCTGCACATCTTTGGCCAGATCCCACTGGAGGAGATTGACGGTGAGATAGAATGTTTTCTGTTTTCTAGCAGTGCCTCTGCTCTGTTATAGTCATGTACATGTAGATCACATGTAGTTTAGTTTACATGTAGTTTACATGTTGTTCAGGAGACATGTAGTGTATATCACAGGAGGTTGGTAGCACCTTCATTGGAGAGGACGAGCTCATGGTCATGTCTGGAACGAAGTTAGTGGAATGATATCAAATCCATCAAACACCTGGTTTATATGGATCCATATTCTCTGTTCCAGCCATTATTATGAGCCATCCTCCCCTCAGCAGCCTCCACTGGTGCACATGTAGTTTACATGTAGTTCTGTTTACATGTAGTTTACATTAAGTTTACATGTAGTTCCGTTTACATGTAGTTTACATGTAGTTCTGTTTACATGTAGTTTACATGTAGTTCTGTTTACATGTAGTTTACATTAAGTTTACATGTAGTTCTGTTTACATGTAGTTTACATTAAGTTTACATGTAGTTCCGTTTACATGTAGTTTACATTAAGTTTACATGTAGTTCCGTTTACATGTAGTTTACATGTAGTTTACATTAAGTTTACATGTAGTTCCGTTTACATGTAGTTTACATTAAGTTTACATGTAGTTCCGTTTACATGTAGTTTACATGTAGTTTACATTAAGTTTATATGTAGTTCCGTTTACATGTAGTTTACATGTAGTTTACATGTAGTTTACATTAAGTTTACATGTAGTTTACATTAAGTTTACATGTAGTTCCGATTACATGTAGTTTACATGTAGTCAGTTTACACTTAGTTTACATGTACTTCCATTCACATGTAGTTTACACATAGCCAGTTTACATGTAGTTCACGTGTAGTCAGTTTACATGTAGTTTACATGTAGTTCAGTTTACATGTAGTTTACATGTAGTTAAGTTTACATGTAGTTTACATGTAGTTTAGTTTACATGTTGTTCAGTTTACATGTAGTTCAGTTTACATGCAGTTTACATGCAGTTTACATGCAGTTTACATGTAGTTCAGTTTACATGTAGTTTACATGTAGTTCAGTTTACATGTAGTTTACATGTAGTTCAGTTTACATGTAGTTTACATGTAGTTCAGTTTACATGTAGTTCAGTTTACATGTAGTTTACATGTAGTTCAGTTTACATGTAGTGTAGTTTACATGTAGTTCAGTTTACATGTAGTTCAGTTTACATGCAGTTTACATGTAGTTCAGTTTACATGCAGTTTACATGTAGTTCAGTTTACATGCAGTTTACATGTAGTTCAGTTTACATGTAGTTTACTTGTAGTTCAGTTTACATGTAGTTCAGTTTACATGTAGTTCAGTTTACATGCAGTTCAGTTTACATGCAGTTTACATGTAGTTCAGTTTACATACAGTTTACATGTAGTTCAGTTTACATGCAGTTTACATGTAGTTCAGTTTACATGTAGTTTACATGTAGTTCAGTTTACATGTAGTTTACATGTAGTTCAGTTTACATGTAGTTTACATGTAGTTCAGTTTACATGTAGTTCAGTTTACATGTAGTTTACATGTAGTTCAGTTTACATGTAGTGTAGTTTACATGTAGTTCAGTTTACATGCAGTTTACATGTAGTTCAGTTTACATGCAGTTTACATGTAGTTCAGTTTACATGCAGTTTACATGTAGTTCAGTTTACATGTAGTTCAGTTTACATGTAGTTTACATGTAGTTCAGTTTACATGTAGTTTACATGTAGTTCAGTTTACATGTAGTTTACATGTAGTTCAGTTTACATGTAGTTCAGTTTACATGTAGTTCAGTTTACATGTAGTTCAGTTTACATGTAGTTCAGTTTACATGCAGTTTACATGTAGTTTACATGTAGTTCAGTTTACATGCAGTTTACATGTAGTTCAGTTTACATGTAGTTTACATGTAGTTCAGTTTACATGCAGTTTACATTTACATTTACATTTAAGTCATTTAGCAGACACTCTCATCCAGAGCGACTTACAAATTGGTTTACATGTAGTTTACATGTAGTTTAGTTTACATGTAGTTTACATGTAGTTCAGTTTACATGTAGTTCAGTTTACATGTAGTTTACATGTAGTTCAGTTTACATGTAGTTCAGTTTACATGTAGTTTACATGTAGTTCAGTTTACATGTAGTTCAGTTTACATGTAGTTCAGTTTACATGTAGTTCAGTTTACATGTAGTTTACATGTAGTTCAGTTTACATGTAGTTCAGTTTACATGTAGTTTACATGTAGTTCAGTTTACATGTAGTTCAGTTTACATGTAGTTTACATGTAGTTCAGTTTTGTTCAGTGGTACATCTTGTTGTCATTCACTATATATCTTGAATTATTAGTGAACATAAGAGCCTTGGTGTAAATCAAAGTATTTCTGCATGCTTGACCACACTGCTCAGCGGGCGACCTGCGTCTGTGTCACGCAGTGCATTTTCTTGTTCGTTAAAGCAAATATCTGCGAACAACCGATAGTGAAGAACTATCTAATGTAATCTTCCCAGTGGCACGGATGCCCGAGAGCAACTGCACCACAGTGATAGAGGAGATCATCATGGGAAGTCTGCCCCCTTGTCCCAACATCTACGCCAACTGGCTGGTCATCCTACTGCTGGTCATCTTCTTACTGGTGACCAACGTTCTGCTGCTCAACCTCCTCATCGCCATGTTCAGGTCAGACTCAACACACACGCTACTCTGCAGCTCCGTTGGTAGAACATGGGGCTTGACGATGACAGGATAGTGGCTTCAATTCTCGGAAAAACCACCCGTATGTAAAATGAAAACATTTGCTAAATGGCAAATATGTACACGGTCAGACTTGACACACACGTGTTACTCAGGCCACAGTCATCACCCAGGAAATAATAGTTTACTCTGATGAGGGAGACTCCAAAAACATGTCCCAATTCAGGGACCAATTCCATGATCATGTCCTGCAAGAACAGAGGTTTGGATGTATTCATTGACATCCACTGTGTGAAACCAAAATAAACTGGCACAATCATTGACACATACTTTTGTTTTGTTTTCTCTGACCCAGAACAGCTGGTAGAAAGTTTTGTTTCAACAAAGCATATAGACTTACAGAGCTTTTAATGATTGACAGGAAGAGTCTGGCCTGAACTGTGACTGTCTCACACAACCATCTGATATGATTATTATTAATAATAATAATGATTTAAGGTTGTATATTTCACGGGCATACACAATTCAACTGTCTCTCTAACTTGGATTACCACAGAAAAAAGATCAATACTTACTCACGTGTATCTCATGCAGTGTGTTCTCACTGTGATCTTTCCTCCACCTGCGTGCCTACAGCTACACGTTCCAGGTGGTGCAGGGCAAGACAGACATCTTCTGGAAGTTCCAGAGGTACAACCTGATCGTGGAGTACCACAGCAGGCCTGCCTTAGCCCCGCCCTTCATCATCATCAGCCACTGCTCCCAGCTGCTCCTCAGCCTGGTCAAGAGGCCTGAGCCCAAACTGGAGCAACTAGGTAGGACCAGAAACAGACGTATTTTACATTGAATACATACAGACATGTATAGTTATGTAGGTACATAATCACACGTTCATATACAGTGCATGTGTTTTTATATGTTGTTGGTTGCAGCAGCCCTACTGCACATCGTAGTGTGAACGTACACAATGCAATTCAGTTTAATATGAAACATAACACTCATGGACAGTATACAGGTCCTTACACAGCGGTGTTGGTGCTAGTATATAGATACCTACAGAGTGGTGTTGGTGCTAGTAAATAGATACCTACAGAGTGGTGTTGGTGCTAGTAAATAGATACCTACAGAGTGGTGTTGGTGCTAGTATATAGATACCTACAGAGTGGTGTTGGTGCTAGTATATAGATACCTACAGAGTGGTGTTGGTGCTAGTATATAGATACCTACAGAGTGGTGTTGGTGCTAGTAAATAGATACCTACAGAGTGGTGTTGGTGCTAGTATATAGATACCTACAGAGTGGTGTTGGTGCTAGTAAATAGATACCTACAGAGTGGTGTTGGTGCTAGTAAATAGATACCTACAGAGTGGTGTTGGTGCTAGTAAATAGATACCTACAGAGTGGTGTTGGTGCTAGTAAATAGATACCTACAGAGTGGTGTTGGTGCTAGTAAATAGAGACCTACAGAGTGGTGTTGGTGCTAGTATATAGATACCTACAGAGTGGTGTTGGTGCTAGTAAATAGATACCTACAGAGTGGTGTTGGTGCTAGTAAATAGATACCTACAGAGTGGTGTTGGTGCTAGTAAATAGATACCTACAGAGTGGTGTTGGTGCTAGTATATAGATACCTACAGAGTGGTGTTGGTGCTAGTATATAGATACCTACAGAGTGGTGTTGGTGCTAGTATATAGATACTAACAGAGTGGTGTTGGTGCTAGTATATAGATACCTACAGAGTGGTGTTGGTGCTAGTATATAGATACCTACAGAGTGGTGTTGGTGCTAGTATATAGATACCTACAGAGTGGTGTTGGTGCTAGTATATAGATACTAACAGAGTGGTGTTGGTGCTAGTATATAGATACCTACAGAGTGGTGCTAGTAAATAGATACCTACAGAGTGGTGTTGGTGCTAGTATATAGATACATACAGAGTGGTGTTGGTGCTAGTATATAGATACTAACAGAGTGGTGTTGGTGCTAGTAAATAGATACCTACAGAGTGGTGTTGGTGCTAGTATATAGATACCTACAGAGTGGTGTTGGTGCTAGTATATAGATACCTACAGAGTGGTGTTGGTGCTAGTATATAGATACTAACAGAGTGGTGTTGGTGCTAGTATATAGATACCTACAGAGTGGTGCTAGTAAATAGATACCTACAGAGTGGTGTTGGTGCTAGTAAATAGATACCTACAGAGTGGTGTTGGTGCTAGTATATAGATACCTACAGAGTGGTGTTGGTGCTAGTAAATAGATACCTACAGAGTGGTGTTGGTGCTAGTATACAGATACCTACAGAGCGGTGTTGGTGCTAGTAAATAGATACCTACAGAGCGGTGTTGGTGCTAGTATATAGATACCTACAGAGTGGTGTTGGTGCTAGTATATAGATACCTACAGAGTGGTGTTGATGCTAGTATATAGATACCTACAGAGTGGTGTTGGTGCTAGTATATAGATACCTACAGAGTGGTGTTGGTGCTAGTATATAGATACCTACAGAGTGGTGTTGGTGCTAGTATATAGATACCTACAGAGTGGTGTTGGTGCTAGTATATAGATACCTACAGAGTGGTGTTGGTGCTAGTATATAGATACCTACAGAGTGGTGCTAGTAAATAGATACCTACAGAGTGGTGTTGGTGCTAGTATATAGATACCTACAGAGTGGTGTTGGTGCTAGTAAATAGATACCTACAGAGTGGTGCTAGTAAATAGATACCTACAGAGTGGTGCTAGTAAATAGATACCTACAGAGTGGTGCTAGTAAATAGATACCTACAGAGTGGTGTTGGTGCTAGTATATAGATACCTACAGAGTGGTGCTAGTAAATAGATACCTACAGAGTGGTGTTGGTGCTAGTAAATAGATACCTACAGAGTGGTGTTGGTGCTAGTAAATAGATACCTACAGAGTGGTGTTGGTGCTAGTATATAGATACCTACAGAGTGGTGTTGGTGCTAGTATATAGATACTAACACAGCGGTGTTGGTGCTAGTATATAGATACCTACAGAGTGGTGTTGGTGCTAGTATATAGATACCTACAGAGTGGTGTTGGTGCTAGTATATAGATACCTACAGAGTGGTGTTGGTGCTAGTATATAGATACCTACAGAGTGGTGTTGGTGCTAGTATATAGATACCTACAGAGTGGTGTTGGTGCTAGTATATAGATATCTACAGAGTGGTGTTGGTGCTAGTATATATATTCTTACACAGCGGTGTTGGTGCTAGTATATAGATACTTACAGAGTGGTGTTGGTGCTAGTATATAGATTCTTACAAAGTGGTGTTGGTGCTAGTATATAGATATCTACAGAGTGGTGTTCGTGCTAGTATATATATTCTTACACAGCGGTGTTGGTGCTAGTATATAGATACCTACAGAGTGGTGTTGGTGCTAGTATATAGATACCTACAGAGGGGTGTTGGTGCTAGTATATATATTCTTACAGAGTGGTGTTGGTGCTAGTATATAGATACCTACACCATGGTGTTAGTGCTAGTATATAGATTCATACAGAGTGGTGTTGGTGCTAGTATATAGATTCTTACAGAGTGGTGTTGGTGCTAGTATATAGATACCTACAGAGTGGTGTTGGTGCTAGTATATAGATACATACAGAGTGGTGTTGGTGCTAGTATATAGATTCTTACAGAGTGGTGTTGGTGCTAGTATATAGATACATACAGAGTGGTGTTGGTGCTAGTATATAGATTCTTACAGAGTGGTGTTGGTGCTAGTATATAGATACCTACAGAGTGGTATTGGTGCTAGTATATAGATTCTTACAGAGTGGTGTTGGTGCTAGTATATAGATACCTACAGAGTGGTGTTGGTGCTAGTATATAGATACCTACAGAGTGGTATTGGTGCTAGTATATAGATTCTTACACAGTGGTGTTGGTGCTAGTATATAGATACCTACAGAGTGGTGTTGGTGCTAGTATATAGATGCTAACAGAGTGGTGTTGGTACTAGTACATAGATGCTAACAGAGTGGTATTGGTGCTAGTACATAGATGCTAACAGAGGGGTGTTTGTGCTAGTACATAGATGCTAACAGAGTGGTGTTGGTGCTAGTATATAGATACCTACAGAGTGGTGTTGGTGTTAGTACATAGATGCTAACAGAGTGGTGTTGGTGCTAGTTTATAGATGCTAACAGAGTGGTGCTGGTGCTAGTACATAGATGCTAACAGAGGGGTGTTGGTGCTAGTACATAGATGCTAACAGAGGGGTGTTGGTGCTAGTACATAGATGCTAACAGAGTGGTATTGGTGCTAGTACATAGATGCTAACAGAGTGGTGTTAGTGCTAGTATATAGATTCTTACAGAGTGGTGTTGGTCCTAGTATATAGATACTTACAGAGTGGTGTTGGTGCTAGTACATAGATGCTAACAGAGTGGTGTTGGTGCTAGTACATAGATGGTAACAGAGTGGTATTGGTGCTAGTATATAGATTCTTACAGAGTGGTGTTGGTGCTAGTATATAGATACCTACAGAGTGGTGTTAGTGCTAGTATATAGATACCTACAGAGTGGTATTGGTGCTAGTATATAGATACATACAGAGTGGTGTTGGTGCTAGTATATAGATACCTACAGAGTGGTGTTGGTGCTAGTATATAGATACTAACACAGCGGTGTTGGTGCTAGTATATAGATACCTACAGAGTGGTGTTGGTGCTAGTATATAGATACCTACAGAGTGGTGCTAGTATATAGATACTAACACAGCGTTATTGGTGCTAGTATATAGATACCTACAGAGTGGTGTTGGTGCTAGTATATAGATACCTACAGAGTGGTGTTGGTGCTAGTATATAGATACCTACAGAGTGGTGTTGGTGCTAGTATATAGATACAGAGTGGTATTGGTGCTAGTATATAGATACCTACAGAGCGGTGTTGGTGCTAGTATATAGATACTTACAGAGTGGTGTTGGTGCTAGTATATAGATACAGAGTGGTATTGGTGCTAGTATATAGATACCTACAAAGCGGTGTTGGTGCTAGTATATAGATACCTACAGAGTGGTGTTGGTGCTAGTATATAGATACTAACACAGCGGTGTTGGTGCTAGTATATAGATACAGAGTGGTGTTGGTGCTAGTATATAGATACCTACAGAGTGGTGTTGGTGCTAGTATATAGATACCTACAGAGTGGTGTTGGTGCTAGTATATAGATACCTACAGAGTGGTGTTGGTGCTAGTATATAGATACCTACAGAGTGGTGTTGGTGCTAGTATATAGATACCTACAGAATGGTGTTGGTGCTAGTATATAGATACAGAGTGGTGTTGGTGCTAGTATATAGATACCTACAGAGTGGTGTTGGTGCTAGTATATAGATACCTACAGAGTGGTGTTGGTGCTAGTATATAGATACCTACAGAGTGGTGTTGGTGCCAGTATATAGATACCTACAGAGTGGTATTGGTGCTAGTATATAGATACCTACAGAGTGGTGTTGGTGCTAGTATATAGATACCTACAGAGTGGTGTTGGTGCTAGTATATAGATACTTACAGAGTGGTATTGGTGCTAGTATATAGATACAGAGTGGTGTTGGTGCTAGTATATAGATACCTACAGAGTGGTGTTGGTGCTAGTATATAGATACCTACAGAGCGGTGTTGGTGCTAGTATATAGATACCTACAGAGTGGTGTTGGTGCTAGTATATAGATACCTACAGAGTGGTGTTGGTGCTAGTATATAGATACCTACAGAGTGGTGTTGGTGCTAGTATATAGATACCTACAGAGTGGTGTTGGTGCTAGTATATAGATTCTTACAGAGTGGTGTTGGTGCTAGTATATAGATACCTACAGAGTGGTGTTGGTGCTAGTATATAGATACCTACAGAGTGGTGTTGGTGCTAGTATATAGATACCTACAGAGTGGTGTTGGTGCTAGTATATAGATTCTTACAGAGTGGTGTTGGTGCTAGTATATAGATACCTACAGAGTGGTATTGGTGCTAGTATATAGATTCTTACAGAGTGGTGTTGGTGCTAGTATATAGATACCTACAGAGTGGTGTTGGTGCTAGTATATAGATACCTACAGAGTGGTATTGGTGCTAGTATATAGATTCTTACACAGTGGTGTTGGTGCTAGTAAATAGATACCTACAGAGTGGTGTTGGTGCTAGTATATAGATGCTAACAGAGTGGTGTTGGTACTAGTACATAGATGCTAACAGAGTGGTATTGGTGCTAGTACATAGATGCTAACAGAGGGGTGTTTGTGCTAGTACATAGATGCTAACAGAGTGGTGTTGGTGCTAGTATATAGATACCTACAGAGTGGTGTTGGTGTTAGTACATAGATGCTAACAGAGTGGTGTTGGTGCTAGTATATAGATGCTAACAGAGTGGTGCTGGTGCTAGTACATAGATGCTAACAGAGTGGTATTGGTGCTAGTACATAGATGCTAACAGAGGGGTGTTGGTGCTAGTACATAGATGCTAACATAGGGGCGTTGGTGCTTGTACATAGATGCTAACAGAGTGGTATTGGTGCTAGTACATAGATGCTAACAGAGTGGTGTTGGTGCTAGTATATAGATTCTTACAGAGTGGTGTTGGTCCTAGTATATAGATACTTACAGAGTGGTGTTGGTGCTAGTACATAGATGCTAACAGAGTGGTGTTGGTGCTAGTACATAGATGCTAACAGAGTGGTGTTGGTACTAGTACATAGATGGTAACAGAGTGGTATTGGTGCTAGTATATAGATTCTTACAGAGTGGTGTTGGTGCTAGTATATAGATACCTACAGAGTGGTGTTGGTGCTAGTATATAGATACCTACAGAGTGGTGTTGGTGCTAGTATATAGATATCTACAGAGTGGTGTTGGTGCTAGTATATATATTCTTACACAGCGGTGTTGGTGCTAGTATATATAGATACTTACAGAGTGGTGTTGGTGCTAGTATATAGATTCTTACAAAGTGGTGTTGGTGCTAGTATATAGATATCTACAGAGTGGTGTTCGTGCTAGTATATATATTCTTACACAGCGGTGTTGGTGCTAGTATATAGATACCTACAGAGTGGTGTTGGTGCTAGTATATAGATACCTACAGAGGGGTGTTGGTGCTAGTATATATATTCTTACAGAGTGGTGTTGGTGCTAGTATATAGATACCTACACCATGGTGTTAGTGCTAGTATATAGATTCCTACAGAGTGGTGTTGGTGCTAGTATATAGATTCTTACAGAGTGGTGTTGGTGCTAGTATATAGATACCTACAGAGTGGTGTTGGTGCTTGTATATAGATACATACAGAGTGGTGTTGGTGCTAGTATATAGATTCTTACAGAGTGGTGTTGGTGCTAGTATATAGATACATACAGAGTGGTGTTGGTGCTAGTATATAGATTCTTACAGAGTGGTGTTGGTGCTAGTATATAGATACCTACAGAGTGGTGTTGGTGCTAGTATATAGATACCTACAGAGTGGTGTTGGTGCTAGTATATAGATACCTACAGAGTGGTATTGGTGCTAGTATATAGATTCTTACACAGTGGTGTTGGTGCTAGTATATAGATACCTACAGAGTGGTGTTGGTGCTAGTATATAGATGCTAACAGAGTGGTGTTGGTACTAGTACATAGATGCTAACAGAGTGGTATTGGTGCTAGTACATAGATGCTAACAGAGGGGTGTTTGTGCTAGTACATAGATGCTAACAGAGTGGTGTTGGTGCTAGTATATAGATACCTACAGAGTGGTGTTGGTGTTAGTACATAGATGCTAACAGAGTGGTGTTGGTGCTAGTTTATAGATGCTAACAGAGTGGTGCTGGTGCTAGTACATAGATGCTAACAGAGGGGTGTTGGTGCTAGTACATAGATGCTAACAGAGGGGTGTTGGTGCTAGTACATAGATGCTAACAGAGTGGTATTGGTGCTAGTACATAGATGCTAACAGAGTGGTGTTAGTGCTAGTATATAGATTCTTACAGAGTGGTGTTGGTCCTAGTATATAGATACTTACAGAGTGGTGTTGGTGCTAGTACATAGATGCTAACAGAGTGGTGTTGGTGCTAGTACATAGATGGTAACAGAGTGGTATTGGTGCTAGTATATAGATTCTTACAGAGTGGTGTTGGTGCTAGTATATAGATACCTACAGAGTGGTGTTAGTGCTAGTATATAGATACCTACAGAGTGGTATTGGTGCTAGTATATAGATACATACAGAGTGGTGTTGGTGCTAGTATATAGATACCTACAGAGTGGTGTTGGTGCTAGTATATAGATACTAACACAGCGGTGTTGGTGCTAGTATATAGATACCTACAGAGTGGTGTTGGTGCTAGTATATAGATACCTACAGAGTGGTGCTAGTATATAGATACTAACACAGCGTTATTGGTGCTAGTATATAGATACCTACAGAGTGGTGTTGGTGCTAGTATATAGATACCTACAGAGTGGTGTTGGTGCTAGTATATAGATACCTACAGAGTGGTGTTGGTGCTAGTATATAGATACAGAGTGGTATTGGTGCTAGTATATAGATACCTACAGAGCGGTGTTGGTGCTAGTATATAGATACTTACAGAGTGGTGTTGGTGCTAGTATATAGATACAGAGTGGTATTGGTGCTAGTATATAGATACCTACAAAGCGGTGTTGGTGCTAGTATATAGATACCTACAGAGTGGTGTTGGTGCTAGTATATAGATACTAACACAGCGGTGTTGGTGCTAGTATATAGATACAGAGTGGTGTTGGTGCTAGTATATAGATACCTACAGAGTGGTGTTGGTGCTAGTATATAGATACCTACAGAGTGGTGTTGGTGCTAGTATATAGATACCTACAGAGTGGTGTTGGTGCTAGTATATAGATACCTACAGAGTGGTGTTGGTGCTAGTATATAGATACCTACAGAGTGGTGTTGGTGCTATTATATAGATACAGAGTGGTGTTGGTGCTAGTATATAGATACCTACAGAGTGGTGCTGGTGCTAGTATATAGATACCTACAGAGTGGTGTTGGTGCTAGTATATAGATACCTACAGAGTGGTGTTGGTGCCAGTATATAGATACCTACAGAGTGGTATTGGTGCTAGTATATAGATACCTACAGAGTGGTGTTGGTGCTAGTATATAGATACCTACAGAGTGGTGTTGGTGCTAGTATATAGATACTTACAGAGTGGTATTGGTGCTAGTATATAGATACAGAGTGGTGTTGGTGCTAGTATATAGATACCTACAGAGTGGTGTTGGTGCTAGTATATAGATACCTACAGAGCGGTGTTGGTGCTAGTATATAGATACCTACAGAGTGGTGTTGGTGCTAGTATATAGATACCTACAGAGTGGTGTTGGTGCTAGTATATAGATACCTACAGAGTGGTGTTGGTGCTAGTATATAGATACCTACAGAGTGGTGTTGGTGCTAGTATATAGATACCTACAGAGTGGTGTTGGTGCTAGTATATAGATACTAACACAGCGGTGTTGGGGCTAGTATATAGATACCTACAGAGTGGTGTTGGTGCTAGTAAATAGATACCTACAGAGCGGTGTTGGTGCTAGTATATAGATACCTACAGAGTGGTGTTGGTGCTAGTATATAGATTCTTACAGAGTGGTGTTGGTGCTAGTATATAGATACCTACAGAGTAGTGTTGGTGCTAGTATATAGATACCTACAGAGTGGTGTTGGTGCTAGTATATAGATACCTACAGAGTGGTGTTGGTGCTAGTATATAGATTCTTACAGAGTGGTGTTGGTGCTAGTATATAGATACCTACAGAGTGGTATTGGTGCTAGTATATAGATTCTTACAGAGTGGTGTTGGTGCTAGTATATAGATACCTACAGAGTGGTGTTGGTGCTAGTATATAGATACCTACAGAGTGGTATTGGTGCTAGTATATAGATTCTTACACAGTGGTGTTGGTGCTAGTATATAGATACCTACAGAGTGGTGTTGGTGCTAGTATATAGATGCTAACAGAGTGGTGTTGGTACTAGTACATAGATGCTAACAGAGTGGTATTGGTGCTAGTACATAGATGCTAACAGAGCGGTGTTTGTGCTAGTACATAGATGCTAACAGAGTGGTGTTGGTGCTAGTATATAGATACCTACAGAGTGGTGTTGGTGTTAGTACATAGATGCTAACAGAGTGGTGTTGGTGCTAGTATATAGATGCTAACAGAGTGGTGCTGGTGCTAGTACATAGATGCTAACAGAGTGGTATTGGTGCTAGTACATAGATGCTAACAGAGGGGTGTTGGTGCTAGTACATAGATGCTAACAGAGGGGCGTTGGTGCTTGTACATAGATGCTAACAGAGTGGTATTGGTGCTAGTACATAGATGCTAACAGAGTGGTGTTGGTGCTAGTATATAGATTCTTACAGAGTGGTGTTGGTCCTAGTATATAGATACTTACAGAGTGGTGTTGGTGCTAGTACATAGATGCTAACAGAGTGGTGTTGGTGCTAGTACATAGATGCTAACAGAGTGGTGTTGGTACTAGTACATAGATGGTAACAGAGTGGTATTGGTGCTAGTATATAGATTCTTACAGAGTGGTGTTGGTGCTAGTATATAGATACCTACAGAGTGGTATTGGTGCTAGTATATAGATTCTTACAGAGTGGTGTTGGTTCTAGTATATAGATACCTACAGAGTGGTGTTGGTGCTAGTATATAGATGCTTACAGAGGGGTGTTGGTGTGAGCATATAGATACTTACAGAGTGGTGTTGGTGCGAGTATATAGATACTTACAGAGTGGTGTTGGTGAGTGTATATATACCTACAGAATGGTGTTGGTGCTAGTATATAGATACTTACAGAGTGGTGTTGGTGCGAGTATATAGATACCTACACCATGGTGTTAGTGCTAGTATATAGATTCTTACAGAGTGGTGTTGGTGCTAGTATATAGATTCTTACAGAGTGGTGTTGGTGCTAGTATATAGATTCTTACAGAGTGGTGTTGGTGCGAGTATATAGATACTTACAGAGTGGTCTTGGTGATAGTATATATATACCTACAAAATGGTGTTGGTGATAGTATATATATACCTACAGAGTGGTGTTGGTGATAGTATATATATACCTACAGAATGGTGTTGGTGCTAGTATATAGATACTTACAGAGTGGTGTTGGTGCGAGTATATAGATACCTACACCATGGTGTTAGTGCTAGTATATAGATTCTTACAGAGTGGTGTTGGTGCTAGTATATAGATACCTACAGAGTGGTGTTGGTGCTAGTATATAGGTTCTTACAGAGTGGTGTTGGTGTGAGTATATAGATACTTAGAGTGGTGTTCATGCTAGTATATAGATTCTAACAGAGTGGTGTTGGTGTTAGTATATAAATGTTTACAGAGTGGGGTTGGTGCGAGTATATAGATACTAACAGAGTGGTGTTGTGTGTTCAGAGAGGGAGCTGCCTGCAGGTCTGGACCAGAGGTTGATAACCTGGGAGACAGTACAGAAGGAGAACTATCTGGCCAAACTGGAACGGCAGCATCTGGAGAGCAGTGAGGAGAGACTGAAGACCACCTCTGCCAAGTAACTCTTTGACAATGTTTTGTAAATGGTATTGAGCCATTCCCACCACGTTGTGTGTGCTGTATATTTGTCATTCTTATGAACTACCTTTAAGTCACAGTCTGTATCCTTCAATTATGTCTTTGATATTCAATGTGTTTTTAAAATGTTTTTCTTTGTGACAAAAGGGTTCAGAGCTTATTGAAGATTGTTGGAGGATTCAAGGAGCAAGAGAAGCGAATGTCATCCATGGAAGCTCAGGTACAAAAATATAGAGACATTGATTTATTATGCCTGGCATAATGGAACTAATAGAGTAGTCACAAAAGTGGAAACTGTCCAGACAACACTAGTGATGGTACGTGTGTCTGTATTATCAAAGGTGTGTAAAAGGTATGCCTCTGTCTGTCCCACCCTCAGGTGAAGTACTGTGGGGAGGTGCTGTCCTGGATGGCTGAGTGCTTTTCCCAGAGTACACTCAAGTGTGAGAGAGAGGCCCCCAGAGTTCCATGTGAGTGATGATGCTAATGATGATCATGATACTAGTGATGATGCTAGTGAGAATACTGGTGATGATGATAATGATGATCATGAGGATACTACTGATGATACTAGTGATGATGATCATGATGATGCTAGTGATGATGCTAGTGAGAATACTAGTGATGATGCTAGTGAGAATACTAGTGATGATGCTAGTGATGATGCTAGTGAGAATACTAGGGATGATGCTAGTGATGATGATCATGATAATGATGATACTAGTGAGGATGCTAGTGATGATGCTAGTGATGATGCTAGTGATGGTACTAGTGATGATGCTAGCAATGACGCTAATGATGATACCAGTGGTGATACTGGTGATGACGCTAGTGATGATGCTAGTGATGATACTAGTGATTATACTGGTGATGATACTGGTGATGATGATAGTGGTGATACTAGTGATGATGCTAGTGAGGATGCTAGTGATGATACTAGTGATGATACTAGTGATGATGCTAGTGATGATACTAGTGATGATGCTAGTGATGATACTAGTGATGATACTAGTGATGATGCTAGTGATGATGCTAGTGATGATGCTATTGATGATACTAGTGAGGATACTAGTGATGATACTAGTGATGATACTAGTGATGATGCTAGTGATGATGCTAGTGATGATGCTAGTGATGATACTAGTGATGATGCTAGTGATGATCATGATCATACTAGAGGTTTTTTACAACAATATACCGTAGTACCGTAATGACTGGTGATGAAGTCAATTCATAGTATAGAAGGTGTGAACGTGTACTTTTTTGCTGTTGTTAACCTAGTGGTTATAAGTGATTTGCAGGTATGAAGCATTGTTGACAAAGTGGGTGTGTGTTCTGGGTGGGTTGAACAGAGAGGAACTCTCTGTTAAGCAGCATAGTCTAAATGTCAATCTTTCTTATAGCTGTCAAGGCTACTGGTGTCACAGCTGTGAAGGCCGGCGCTTCCAGAGATCCCCCTCAGAATGTGTCAGACAAGGAGGTGGAGCCAGAGAGGAGAGAGGCTAAACTAGGCCCCTCGGGATACGGAGCCAACACGAGGTTTCCTTACATGGACCAATAACATTCACATCAAAAGTAGTGTTTTTGTAATATGAATCCCAGCCTGGAAATAGAACCACTAATTTTCTGAATGTTTTTAGTTTTCTAGTTGAGACATGACTGAATCTGAATCCAAAGTGCCTTATTAAAATGAATAGCCTTGATCCAAATGTGTCTGACTGTGATTTGTGATGTACCCATGTTTCTACTCAAGAGTGCCACCACCAATACATGACCAAATATCTCAGTACCAATAATAATTTACAAGTGACAAATAGAATTTCATTTGATTTGGATTTAATGTTAAGACCCTGAGCAACCACTTATTTACAGGAAACAAAGGAACAGATGCTTTTTTCTTCTCTAGAATAACCAGATCTTTTGGGACATCTTTTTTTTTCACACTAATTGTTCTTTTGACTAATCAGAAGACAATATTCTGAACGTCATCACCGAACTGCTGAATGACGCCTGTTACAACTTACTTACAAAACCTTTAAAGGAGTTTGTGAAACCATTCAGTCATGGATGTATGTAAACATATTTAATACGTATTGCTTGATACAGAAGACTTCTGTTGTACATTGAATAGCCATTCATCACTGTTACACCTTCTTGATGTGATAATTCTCTGTCTGTACGTGTTTATAATCCACATAGTGTGAATAGTGGTTTCCATAAAGTTATTTACCCCTAAACATGAATCTGAAATTACCTTTATAGTCTTTCTTACCCCTGTTACTTTGGGGTTCTATCCCCTCTTTCAAAATCCCCACTGTGTATAAATCCTTAACATTAATGATATTTCTCCCTCAACTACCCACAATAACTTTTGTCTATTGTTATTCTCAATGACTTTACTGCCAATATGAACGTTTTATACATAGCTAAATACAATGTTGGAGCCAGTTTTCATGTCTTTGGTTATGCAAACATTTGTTTATTAGATTATATTGCTCATTAAGAATAATGTTTTAATTCTATATGCATCATGCGTTGCTTTGGTCGTGTGTTCTCTTATGGATCAATGATTTTAATAAGAAAATAGAAATGATTAATGCAGTAATGCAAAATATGTAAACATTATTAAAGTGACTGGTGTTCCATTATTAAAGTGGCCAGTGATTTCCAGTCTATGTATATCGGCAGCAGCCTCTATGTGTTAGTGATGGCTATTTAACAGTCTCATGGCCTTGAGATAGAAGCTGTTTGTTAGTCTCTCGGTTCCAGCTTTGATGCACCTGTAGTGGACTCACCTTCTGGATGATAGGGGGGTAAACAGGCAGTGGCTTGAGTGTTTACTGTCCTTGATGATCTTTTTGGCCTTCCTGTGACATCGGGTGCTCTAGGTGTCCTGGAGGGCAAGTAGTTTGCCCCCGGTAATGCGTTGGGCAGACTGCACCACCCACTGCGGTTGTGGACGGAGCAGATGCAGTACCAGGCGGTGATACAGCCCGGCAGGATGCTCTCAATTGTGCATCTGTATAAGTGTGGGAGGGTTTTAGGTGCCAAGACAAATTTCTTCAGCCTCTTGAGATTGAAAGGGCGGTGTTACGCCTTCTTCACCACACTGTCTGTGTGGGTGGACCATTTCAGTTTGTCAGTGATGTGTATGCAGAGGAACTTGAAGCTTTCCACCTTCTCCACTGCGGTCCTGTCAATGTGGATAGGGGTGTGCTCCCTCTGCTGTTTCCTGAAGTCCACGATCAGCTCCTTTGTTTTGTTGAAGTTGAGTGAGAGGTTATTTTCCTGGCACCACATGACCAGAGCCCTCACCTCCTCCCTGTAGGCTGTCCCGTCATTTTTGGTAATCAAGCCTACTATATAGCCATGTTAGTTTTTACTTCCTGTATATAGCCATGTTAGTTTCTACTCCCTGTATATAGCCATGTTAGTTTCTACTCCCCGTATATAGCCATGTTAGTTTCTACTCCCTGTATATAGCCATGTTAGTTTCTACTTCCCGTATATAGCCATGTTAGTTTCTACTTCCCGTATATAGCCATGTTAGTTTCTACTTCCCGTATATAGCCATGTTAGTTTCTACTCCCTGTATATAGCCATGTTAGTTTCTACTCCCTGTATATAGCCATGTTAGTTTCTACTTCCCGTATATAGCCATGTTAGTTTCTACTCCCTGTATATAGTCATGTTAGTTTCTACTCCCTGTATATAGCCATGTTAGTTTCTACTCCCTGTATATAGCCATGTTAGTTTCTACTCCCTGTATATAGCCATGTTAGTTTCTACTCCCTGTATATAGCCATGTTAGTTTCTACTCCCTGTATATAGCCATGTAAGTTTCTACTCCCTGTATATAGCCATGTTAGTTTCTACTTCCTGTATATAGCCATGTTAGTTTCTACTCCCTGTATATAGCCATATTAATTTCTACTTCCTGTATATAGCCATGTTGTCACGGATCCCCCCGGAACTGTTGATTGCGCACACCTGGTGCCCATTTCCCAATGATTAGTAATTGTATAAGTGTGCCCTTTGGTTTGCCATTGGGACTGTCGATTATTGTTACAATGTCCGTTGGTTGTGTGAGTACCTGTGCTGTGTTGTTTTGGCTCTCGTGCCGCGTGTATTGCACAGATGATTATGGGTCTCGTCCCGTGTGGAATCATTGTGTGCCCCGTGTATTTATTCAAGGTACTCCTCGCTCTTTTGTTTGGGTTTCAACCCTGTGTTTTGTATATGTGTTTGTTTGGTCTTCATCCCCGTGCCTTTACATGGTACGCTGTAATTTGGGTAAATAAAAAAACATATGACGCATTCCTGCGCCTGTCTCCCGATCCCTTTATACCAACGTGACTTGTTAATTTCTACTCCCTGTATATAGCCGTGTTAGTTTCTACTTCCTGTATATAGCCGTGTTAGTTTCTACTCCCTGTATATAGCCATGTTAATTTCTACTCCCTGTATATAGCCATGTTAATTTCTACTTCCTGTATATAGCCATGTTAATTTCTACTCCCTGTATATAGCCATGTTAGTTTCTACTCCCTGTATATAGCCATGTTAGTTTCTACTCCCTGTATATAGCCATGTTAGTTTCTACTTCCTGTATATAGCCATGTTAGTTTCTACTCCCTGTATATAGCCATGTTAGTTTCTACTTCCTGTATATAGCCATGTTAGTTTCTACTCCCTGTATATAGCCATGTTAGTTTCTACTTCCTGTATATAGCCATGTTAGTACCACTCTCCATATTTTCAACCACAGTGGCTGCTGCATCATGTTATGTGTATGCTTGTAATCGTTAAGAACCGGGGAGTTTTTCAGGATAAAAATAAATGGAATGGAAGTAAGCACAGGCAAAATCCTAGAGGAAAACCTGGTTCAGTCTGCTTTCCACCAGATAATGGGAGATTAATTCATCTTCCAGCAGGACAATAACCTAAAACACAATGACAAAACTACACTGGAGTTGCTTACCAAGAAGACAGTGAATGTTCCCAAGTGACCAAGTTACAGTTTTGACTTAAATCAAATTGAAAATCTATGGCAAGACCTGAAAATGGTTGTCTAGCAATGATCAACAACCAATTTAACCAATTTAACAGAGCTGGAAGAATTTAGAAAATAATACATGGGCAAATGTTGCAAAATCCAGGTGCGTAAAGCTCTGAGAGACTTACCCAGAAACACTCACAACTGTAATCACTGCCAAAGGTGATCTATAAAGTATTGACTCTGGGGTGTAAATACTTATGTACATTAGATATTTCTATATTTAATTTGCAATACATTTAAAAAAAAATACTTTTTCATTATGTGGTATTGTGTGTGAGGAAACAAATCTACTTAATCTATTTTGAATTCAGCCTGTAACACAACAAAATGTGGAATAAGTCAAGGGGTATGAATACTTTCTGAAGGCACTGTACTGTAGAGATTACTGATCTATGTAGACTGCAGACAGATTTGCAGCTTTTTAAATTGATTTTAAACAAAACAACACAGTAAGGCATATATGTCCACACAAATATATTCCACTTATTCCACAAGAAACAATCCAAAGTCCAGTGGGATTAAACGTATGAGAGTAAGTTATCCATTCTGGTGGGTGAGGATGTCTCCATAGCTCCATAGCCTCATCCAATTGTCAATTGTAGCTACTGTATGATGTGGTCAACAATCTTCATCCATTGATGTGATGTGAGGCCACAAAATAACGCCACAGACACAGGGAGAACATGTATTATCTCCACTGCTCTGCTAATAACGCCACAAACACAGGGAGAACATGTATTATCTCCACTGCTCTGCTAATAACGCCACAGACACAGGGAGAACATGTATTATCTCCACTGCTCTGCTAATAACGCCACAGACACAGGGAGAACATGTATTATCTCCACTGCTCTGCTAATAACGCCACAGACACAGGGAGAACATTTATTATGACTCTGCTCAATAGTCTTGAGTCTTTCTTGGCAACAGAAGGCATTGATCTAATTCCAAACGGATAACTCACTCCGTCCTCTCCCTGGTTGACTTCCATTTCTGGGTATGAATGGACTGGATGGATGTTAATTGTTAGGAATGGAATCATGCCACTTGTTGACACAAGCACCTACAGTAACTTTGATGCAAGAGTACATTTTTTCCCTGTTGAGCAATACACAAAGCAAAGCGTAGTTTTCTCAGTACCTGTGACTGTGTTTCCATTGGTTCAGTATCCTATGGAAAGAGTCTGCTAACTGGTGGATACACCGTAGGCCCCTTATACATGATGCTGAATAAATGTGTTATGATACTGTATCATTCATGAAGGTGTCACGACTGGTTTCATACATGTTATGAATGCCTTATGTATACCCAGTGGTGGGAAAAGTACTCAATTGTCATACTTGAGTAGAAGTAAAGATATCTTAATAGAAAATTACTCAAGTAAAAGTGAAAGTTACCCAGTAAAATACTACTTAAGTAAAAGTCAAAGTATTTGGTTTAAAATGTACTTAAATACAGTGGTGTAAAAAGTAGTCAATTCTGATATTTTTAAATATTTTTAAACAAAAATTCTAAAGCAAATGCTACACATCGTATTCCTTATATTAAAGCAGACGGCACCATTTTCTTGTTTGTTTTTCTCATTTACGGACAGAAGACACTCCAACACTCCACCACTCCAATACTCCACCACTCCAATACTCCACCATAATTTACCAACAAAGTATTTGTGTTCAGTGAGTCCATCAGATCAGAGGCAGTAGGGATGACAATGTGTTATATCCCATTTCTACGCCTTCGGCTATTACTAATGGGGATCGACCAAATGGTGCAGTCCTATGCAATCTGATAGCCATACCAACTATATCAATATTAACCATCAGACAGGGCCTGTAACCATCTATTGAACGTAGCTTGTTGGAGTTAGTTTCCATGTGACTTTAAAAATCGCAAAAGACCTGGGTTGATGCATCTGAACATTAGGAGCTTAGTTCCTAATCTTGATTACATCAAGATCTGGGCTATGCAGGCGAATCCAGATAATCTGGTATTGACTGAAACTGCCCATTGCCAGGGCCTCCCGGGTGACACAGCGGTCTAAGGTGTCACTACAGACCCGGGTTTGATCCCAGGCTGTATCACAACCGGCCGTGACCGGAGTCCCATAGGACAGAGCACAATTGGCCCAGTGTCGTCCGGGTTAGGGGAGGGTTTGGCCAGGGGGCTTTACTTGGCTCATCGCGCTCTAGCGACTCCTTGAGGCTGGCTGGGCGCCTGCAGGCTGACTTCAGTCGTCAGTTGGACGGTGTTTCCTCCAAGCTGGCAGGTGTTTCATTAAGGAGCATGATTTGGTGGGTCATATGTACGGAGGACACATGACTCGACCGTCACCGCTCCCGAGCCCGTTGGGGAGTTGCAGCGATGAGACAAGATCAAAATTGAAAATGACGAAATTGGGGAGAAAAAAAGGGGGGGGGGGGGGTAAAATAATAAAATAAACTGACTGTTGTTTGTGTTAGAGATGTGAGACAACACAAATCTAAACCTCATCTGAACACAAAGAGGAACTTTAAAAACTTAAGTGAACAGGCTTTTCATCTTTATTTTAGTGACCTTGATTGTATTTCAGCTATCCATCAACATGATTTAGCTTTCAGCCTTTTTGCAGATGTCTTCAATACTATTGTGGATAATCATGCTCCCTTCAAAAAAATGAAGGGTTAAAGGTAGATGGAATGCCTGGTACACTCCAGAATGATCAGAAGTCATTTATAAAAGAGGTGATGCTTGGGTCAAGGCCAGGAACGCAGGCTTAGGCCCGGACTGGCAAGCTTTAAGCAACTGAGGAATCATTGTGCAAGACAAATCAGCAAGGCTAAATCGGATTATGTAACTGCTCTTTCGGATTGTAATGGGAACCCGTGTAAATTCTGAAAAACGGTCAAATCCCGATTTTGGGACCATTTCTATTCACTCTTTATATTAACACCATTGGTCAATCTGTTAACTTCATTTAAATGTGGATGATACTATTATGTACACTATTGCCCCGACTATTTTATTTTATTTAACTAGGCAAGTGAGTTAAGAACAAATTCTTATTTACAATGACGGCCTACCGGGGAACAGTGGGTTAACTGCCTTGTTCAGGGGAACAGTGGGTTAACTGCCTTGTTCAGGGGCAGAATGACAGTTTTCCATTGTCAGTACGGGGATTCGATCTATAAACCTTCCAGTTACTAGTCCTACACTCTAACCACCAGGTTACCTGCTGGTTACTAGTCCAACACTCTAACCACCAGGCTACCTGCTGGTTACTAGTCCAACACTCTAACCACCAGGCTACCTGCTGGTTACTAGTCCAACACTCTAACCAGCAGGCGACCTGCTGGTTACTAGTCCAACACTCTAACCACCAGGCTACCTGCTGGTTACTAGTCCAACACTCTAACCAGCAGGCGACCTGCTGGTTACTAGTCCAACACTAACCACCAGGCTACCTGCTAGTTACTAGTCCAACACTCTAACCACCAGGCTACCTGCTGGTTACTAGTCCAACACTAACCACCAGGCTACCTGCTGGTTACTAGTCCAACACTAACCACCAGGCTACCTGCTGGTTACTAGTCCAACACTAACCACCAGGCTACCTGCTGGTTACTAGTCCAACACTAACCACCAGGCTACCTGCTGGTTACTAGTCCAACACTAACCACCAGGCTACCTGCTGGTTACTAGTCCAACACTCTAACCACCAGGCTACCTGCTGGTTACTAGTCCAACACTCTAACCACCAGGCTACCTGCTGGTTACTAGTCCAACACTCTAACCACCAGGCTACCTGCTGGTTACTAGTCCAACACTCTAACCACCAGGCTACCTGCTGGTTACTAGTCCAACACTCTAACCACCAGGCTACCTGCTGGTTACTAGTCCAACACTCTAACCACCAGGCTACCTGCTAGTTACTAGTCCAACGCTCTAACCACCAGACTACCTGCTGGTTACTAGTCCAACGCTCTAACCACTAGGCTACCTGCTGGTTACTAGTCCAACACTCTAACCACCAGGCTACCTGCTGGTTACTAGTCCAACACTCTAACCAACAGGCTACCTGCTGGTTACTAGCCCAACACTCTAACCACCAGGCTACCTGCCTCTCTAACCACCAGGCTACCTGCCTCTCTAACCACCAGGCTACCTGCCTCTCTAACCACCAGGCTACCTGCCTCTCTAACCACCAGGCTACCTGCCTCTCTAACCACCAGGCTACCTGCCTCTCTAACCACCAGGCTACCTGCCTCCCCCATTGATCTGGCTGTGTCAAAACTAGTCAGCTTTTAGAGCTATGTAGGAATCCCTTGCTGATTTAAAACGTGTGCTTAATATGGACAAAACTAAATAAAACATTTTAAACTCAGAATGTTTCAGATGTACTACATGTTCCCTCATTAGATGGTTCTCCAATCGAACGTGTTCCGCATATAAATAATAAGGCATTTGGATTGATATGGATTTGACGTTTAAAAAAACCAGATGAGCTGGTTAAGAAGCAAAGACTTAAAGCGGTCTTCTTTCTACAGAAAGCCATGGTGCCTTTCTCTCAGCAGTAGGAAGCAGATTATTCAGTCAACCTTTTAATCTGTTCTTGATTATGGTGATTATTTATCCAAGTGCAGTTGCTACTACTCTTAAAACTATGGATTCCATCTACCATATTGCCCTTCGTTGTTACAGGAGACAGATTTGATACTCATCACATCACTGCATCCTGTATCAAAAGGTTGGCTAGACTTCGCTAAAGACCCGTAGGTCTCTACATTACTCCCTTTTTGGTTACAAGGCCCTGCTTCATAAACTTCCATCTTATCTAACTTTGCTGTTGAAGTATAGACACCTGAGTTGCCTAACCCGTTAACTGGACGTTCCTAGGGTCTCCACCGAGCTAGGTAAATCTGGTTTTACCTTAAAATGCACCGTATTGCCCCCCAAAATATAAATACATTTTATTTTGATGTTCTGGTGCTGTTTGAGGCAATTTAACGTATTGATTGGGGACTTACTTGTGGAGGAATGTCACTTTTTCTGAATGATTTGTGATGTTTTATTAGTGCTTCACATGACTGTGTTTTGTATTGTAATATGTTGTGTATAATGTGATTATTTATATTGTATTATACAGGGCAGATCTGGAAAAGAAACCTAGGCCTCAATTTCTTCCCTGTTAAAATGAAGGTTAAAAAACTGATATGTGCATGATTGGACCATATAGCTCTCCAGCCCGAGCATTTCCAAGTGTAACGAGCTGGTTTGGCTGTCAGGGAAAATGTATGGAGTAAAGAGCACATTCTTTTCTTTAGAAATGTAGTAGAGTAAAAGTTGACAAAAATATAAATAGTAAAGTACAGACACCCACCAAAAAAAAACAGCCTTAAGTAGTACTTAAGTATTTGTACATAAGTACTTTACACCACTGTGTATACCAACTCATTCATATGTAACTGCTTATTGTATGTCCAATCTCACAGCCATTGTTCAGGAAATCTCTTCTCCAGAAGAGGTTTTAAGGGATGCCACATCATTCCACATTTTCACAGACAGAAGAGCTGTGCATTAAGACCCAGGTTAGGATGTTGCCCCCATCTTGCTTGTATGATCGTCCAACCAGAAGACCAGTGAAATGCCAGTGATCCTGACTCACTCGTCATCCAGGATGTACAATAAGTTGATAGGTAGTTCTGCCTCTGGTCATCTCCTGCTTAGAGATGGTAACATCTTATTTGAATTGGCTTCTTTAATGCCAACATAAAGTTGTCATAAACATGACTTTGAGCTTGACATAAATATAAACTGTAATACCATGTTATGATAATTAACGAGACTTTGCCGGTCTCCACTACAAAGCTGTTACGAAGAACGATGTACTGAAACCAAAGTCATGTTTATTACAACCTAATGTAGGCATCATAAGACATTTTGTAATCCTATCTATTTGGAACAGTACAGTAGCCTGCGACATATTGCTGGATAAGTGATGGAACACAGAGCTTGGGACTAGAACGTTCTGTCTGCAAATAGATGATTGTGAGATCGGCTTTAAAGTTCTGAACCCTCATTGGTTTGAATGGTGTCAGCAATTTTTTATCTTGTATTCTTTTGAACTGAACATGAATTGGGGTATTTAGAGTAATATATAGGTAGAGAACATTGAACAGAATAAGGCTAATGTCAATAACTAAATTTGGACAAAACTGCAGATAAAACCATATAGCCCCAAGCTCTCGACTTGTTGCAGGGAACCTTGGTGTTAATCGCCACCAACATCCAGTCCATCACTCTCAAAAGCTACAGCAAAGAAAAGCCTTTTGGAGTTGGAGATAAAACCCACAACTGAGCAGTACACTTTCCCATGAGGTTGGTCATGACTGAACCCAATGCAATGATCCTGTGCGATACAAGAAGTCAGGAAAATGGCAAACTGATACTTTGTACTGATAACGTTGGTGGCGAATGACCTCGTCGCCGGAACGTTAAAAGGGTCCTCACAGCGAGGCCTCGGGCCCTCTGGGCTGCATGGCCGCCCCCTCGCGCCTCAGGGCGGTGTCGAAGCGCGGCGTCACCTCGCAGCGCACCAGCAGCGTGTCATCGTGCACAAACCCCCGCTGCTGCAGCTCCATCAGGTGCAGGAAGGTGACGTAGCCAAAGCCCTTGGGGTTCCTCTGTATGGTGGGCCTCTGGAAGGCCTGCAGGTCAGGTTTGGTCTCCATCACCTCCACATGGTGCTGGCCATCAGGCCCTTGGTCCAGCACGGCCAGACGGATGGTGCCTTGGAAGGGCCACGACAGCTGCCCATCAAATTCCCCCTGCATGGTGTGAACAAACAGTGAGATGTAGTTGGAGCATCGCTGGGCCGAGGGCGTTTGGAGGTGGAGGCGCAGACACAGCTTGTAGCCCGGCCGGCCCGTGTAGAAGCCCGGGCTGTGCACCACAACGGGCTGTCCGGCAGCCTGGGTACGTAGGTAGCCCGAGAAGCCCTCCAAGGGCCACACGTACACGCCCTGGCACTGCTTGGCCTCCAGCTCCTTTAGGTTCTCCTCCAGCGAGGTGACCTTACGACGGAGCTCAGCCACCAGGACAGCCTGGGGGATAATGGTAATAGAAAACAAAATGGCCATTTAGTTGTAGACGTTTTTATCCAAACAAGTGAATTCAACGTCACAAATGAGAGAATGAATTTGTATCTGTTCCACCTGAACGCTCAGCTCACGTAGCTGGTGGTCCTGCCGCACCAGACGGCCCTCCAGCTGCTGGGTGGTCTCCCGCATGGTCTGCAGTTCCCCGCAGCACTGGCAGGGGGCGCCACTGCTGCTAGCTCCTGCGTGTGCCCCCAGCTCTGCAGCGGCAGCCCCTCGGTCGTCAGAAGAAGGTGGCTGGGTGTACCCGGTAAGGCTGTGCCTGTGCAGGTACTCAGCCATGCAGCGCATGTGCATCTGAGTGAACTCCTGCATGTGCTGCGCCAGGTCATTACGCTGCATCTGAAATAGCACATAAACACTTTAAAAAGAGCCACTGTGTTGAACCAAAAGTTGGAAGTGGTAGCCTTGTCCGGTTTAAAAACCCTCTTTTGTTAGACCTGAAAGTATCGGCTGGATAGGAGTAGTTGTGGAAACTCTACCTAGTCCTGCCAGAGGCCACGACAAGTGGATCTTGGGCATCTTGGTCTTGGATTATGGGGTTTATTTTAGACAAGGCAAAGTAGTCACAGAGCATAGGTGGTAAATGACTAAGAATGTGTTGAGGTTGACTCAGTGACCTACCATCTCTCCACATCCAAAAGTGCTGAAGGTGCAGGCGATCGGAGCCTTCGGACAGTCTGTGTCATAGTGAGATTCCAACTGAAACAAAAACAGCCACACCAAAGTTATTCCACCACTGAGTCAGATCCTACATCGCTTGACCTGTGTAGAAGCTTGTTACAAAGAGATACTTTTTCCCAGAGGAAAGGTAGGCAACCTATCTGTGTCCAAGGGCTAGCATTGCGGTCCATTGCCGCCCAGCAAAGTTTAGCAGTCCACAACTATTCATGAACGATTGAGTTAAACAGTCCTGATAGTCCTGATTGTGTGGGCCGCAAGCAGATGTGAACTGGACCAAAATTTGCCCACGAGCCACACGTTGTAGACTCCTGCTCTCCACCACCATCATCATCTCATAGGTTTAGTAATCAGGACTACTGCTCTACACCACCATCATCTCATAGGTTTAGTAATCAGGACGACTGTTCTACACCATCATCATCATCTCATAGGTTTAGTAATCAGGACTACTGTTCTACACCACCACCATCATCATCATCTCATAGGTTTAGTAATCAGGACTACTGTTCTACACCACCACCATCATCATCATCTCATAGGTTTAGTAATCAGGACTACTGTTCTACACCATCATCATCATCTCATAGGTTTAGTAATCAGGACTACTGTTCTACACCATCATCATCATCATCTCATAGGTTTAGTAATCAGGACTACTGTTCTACACCATCATCATCATCTCATAGGTTTAGTAATCAGGACTACTGTTCTACACCATCATCATCATCATCATCTCATAGGTTTAGTAATCAGGACTACTGTTCTACACCACCATCATCATCTCATAGGTTTAGTAATCAGGACTACTGTTCTACACCATCATCATCATCATCATCTCATAGGTTTAGTAATCAGGACTACTGTTCTACATCATCATCATCTCATAGGTTTAGTAATCAGCTGAATCTAAAACGGCAGCCATCAGGTGTCCATCCCCACCTGGTCTCTGATGAGCTCCATACCGCAGTACTGACACACCACGTTGGCAAAGGGACACAGCGACTCATGAACCTGAGGACACAACAAAAACAAAACATGTTCAAAAGGCTGTCTGTCACATGACCACCTTCAGAAATAACAGACAGTCTATCCACTTTGTTCAGTGAACATTAAAGGGGAGCTCAAATGGAGAATGAATACAGTTACTTACTGACTGAGAATATGGTCACATTTTCTTTGAAAGCGCTGTGCTGCTAGCTGAGCTAACTGAGGCGGTGCAACCGCTATTCAATCCAATGAATCTCTATTTATTCAGGATAGTGCACTCAGCATGAACAAGTTGGTGATGCTTACCTTGCTGTCCTCGTAAACAAAGCTCTCTACACAGTCGGGACAGGACACAGGTCTCCGCTGGCAGTGTTGACTTTGGTGAATCTCTAGCTGGCTCTTCCACACCGCGTCCTGGCACAGCGGGCACGGCACGGTGGCAAACTCACATTTCATAACATGGCCCTGGCAGGGTGAGATGGCAGAGTGAGCGAATCATTTGGTTTCAACATGGCAACACGGTTGAAGTGATATGAACTAAGGTGTCAGCCATTGTCTGTGGAGAAGGATGCCTACATCCAGGCGGCGAAGCTCCATTTTGTCAGCGCAGCCTACGTTGGTGCAGCGCACCGTTAGGGAGAGGATCTCCCGCTTGGCAAAGTTATCTGGGAACAGCTGGTCTTCCCGTAGTACCTCGTTATCCACTGGACACCTCTGCCCTGTATCACTGGGAGGGGGGGAAGAAAGAGAGAGAGAGATCAGTATGATGCTTGGGACAAGGGTTTCATTCATTAATCAACAGGATAAACTATTTTAAAATGGAGGTAGGCCCTACTACCTAAACTTGTCCAATGAGAAGGCTCCTTTTTGAGATCACTTACTACCATTATCCTTTGAGGACTATTCATTTGAAGAAACTGTACATGTATTCATCGTCATCATCTTGTCAAAAGGGACATACAAATACGTGTCATTCAGCAAATTCAGAAAAGAGCACCAATGATGAACACAGAATACAAAACATCACAACAGTGCTGCAGTATAGATGGTAGCTTGGTACTGTAATTGTGGGGAAGTGAAGGTAGTGACAGAGGGAAGAATGGCCTCCAAATCTTCCACAATATGGCCAATCATTTACCCAGTAAGTCAGTAACCCAAGAGGCTGTCATTGGCCACCAAATCAGTGAATGATTGACAGTCATGGATAATCCCAAATGTTATGTCATGTGGCTGTTGTAATGCATAGCTATATGATGTATAGAGATGTTCTGCATTATAGAATCACCTGCATTGCCCATCTTATCTGGTGGCCAACAAAAATCATTTGAGAGTTGAATATTTACAGGCATATTTACTATGACCTCTCCAGGAGTTAAAGCAAAAACTTGAGTCGATCTCAGACTGGCGCGAAAACATTTTTGGCTCCAGCGCCACATCGGGATTTGGAAACTCTATGGAGGGCCACACAGATCTTTTTATGACCGATTTGTTTGTCAAAATCGATACGAGGGCCAGAAAAAGGGCATTTATATGAAAATATAGGTCTATTGTTATTTCTACATACTCTCTCGTTTTAGATGTTCCTGTAACCTGCAGGGTTTTTAAAAAACCCAAAATAAACCTCATGCGTCATCCCTATGACAGAAATGCGGCGTGGCGACAACCCCGGCACATTGACATGGATGTTGTACTGCTGTAATAATAAGGTTGATTCATGAAATAAATAAATGACCTTTAACCCCAGCATCTCTAATAAGAGGAGTAATGATTATAAAATGCAAAATGCCCCATAGTTCAGTTCTCTGTCCTCAACAACTTTAATGTTGACAATAAACATGCAGAGATAATTGTGGGTGCAGGGGTAAAGGAATAAGCAAATATTGTTATTTGGTACCAGGGAGGCTTACCGGATGGACTTCTCGATGCAGCTGCGGCAGAAGCGATGGCCGCACGGCGTCTGCACGGCTGCCCTCAGGGCCATGAGGCAGATGGGGCACTCGTACTTGCTCTCCAGCGGAGGGTCGAACTCCACGTCGTAGCCTTGCAGTGGGGCGCCGCCCTGTAGGCTGATGGGGGTACTCTCCGTGGGGCTCAGCGCAGAGTCGCTGCCCTCTTTCTCCAGCATGGCCAGCGCACAGTTGGACAGCTGTGACGCGGTCGCCCCACCACAACACGCTTCATCATTCTCCAGGCTGCTCTTATCACTCTCAAAGCAGGACATCTACACAGGGCGGAGAGAACAGTGGAGAAAAAGAGATATGAGGCATTACCCCTCCACAAGTATTCACAAAGTGTTTTATTACACAGAAAAATATGCCTTCTGTGGAAATCACTGGGCTGTTGTTTCTCTCTGACGTTTGGAATGTTTCCTTCTTGAAATGTGTGTCATCAATTCCACTTGGACTCAACTGTCTCCTGAGCTCTGTTCTCAGATCAGCCCGAGATAAGAAACTTCATAATGACTGTACATGACTCAGGGGACCAAAGGTAAGGATATGACACAAAGGAGACAACACCTAGCGAACATCCTCAATTCAATGCCTTTGCGTTAGCCAATTGACATGGTGGTTACAGTCTGAAACTACAGTAATTTACCTATATAGGGCTAAAAAATTTGTTGCGAGCTTAGAAACTAGCAATCTGGGTTGCTAGCTTGTCAGGTCAGGGGCACAATGGGCGGGGGAATCTCAGTTCCTCACGCATTTCAAGCAAAGTAGCTGGATAGCTAATATTTCAGATAGTATGTCAATATATGTAAACAACTAAACCTGTCTGACCTCGTGGTAACATAAGTGGTTAGCTGTTTAATATCCGAAGCTCAAATATGAGAAGACAAGTTCAAAAGCAAGTAATAATCAGTCATTGCATAACAAGTTAACGTTAGCTGGCTAGCGGTGTGGTAGCGATGATGCTGACACGGAACTTCGAAGTTCTTGAGATGACGTTTCAACAAACTAACAAAACTAAACACTGTAATAACCGCATGTATGCTTGATTCGTGTATTAGTCGCTGGTGTTGGAATATTTGACAATATGCGTGTTAATGCTTACCGTAGCCTTGAAAGTACATCAGTTTTCTTGACTGACTCTCCTTAGCTAATTACTTCCTGCATTTTCGTCACTCTTCTTCTCTGCATCATTGGTGGTTTATGCTGGGTGGCAAAGGAATAAGTAGGACAATACCGCCAGTGGCTGGACGGGGTGAAAATAAAAACTGTTCTAATTTTATTCAGATAACATTTTAGTTTTTATTTAATTAAGAAACACAATCAAAATGTAATTTAAACACTTTATACCGTTGTTTTTAATGACAAAAGGGTCATCAGAGCAACTTATACAAATACATACACAACATGTACTTCTTCCACTAGGAACCTTCACTCCTATAACCTCTTCACTCCTATATCAACATCTTCCTTCACCACCACTTGGTTTCCAACGTCCTTATTATATCCTCCATCTTTTCAGTCCTTGTTTGAAAAGCTTTCTCATTTACATCCAGTTCTTCATGTCCTTGTCTGCTAACCTCTCATGACCTCCAGGGCCACCCTGCAGCTCATGGCCACCCTGCAGCTCACACAGGTGTGGGTGTAGTCCTCATCCCCAAGTTTCATCTCCTCATATCTCTTCAGCTCAGAGTCCTGAGTGACCAACATCCATTCCAAGCACTGATTGCACTCCACACAGACTTCCTTTGTAGGTGGTTGGGCCTCTAGTATGACAAAGGTTCTTCCTTTAATCCCATTGTACTGCAATGCAAACAGAGTGATCAAAGCCCAAGTCAGTTTAAAAGCTAAAGGAAAAAATATGACAATATTATTCAGTCTTTAAAAATACCTATTTCTATGATATTTGATGTACATTACTTCATTCATTGGTGATTTTAGTTGTGACCTGTGAGTCTAAACACGGTCAGCCTCCAACTTACAGGCAGCTTTCTTGGTGAGGTGGAGACAGACTGAGTCCCTCTGCAGCGCAGCAGAGACAGAGGTATTTGTCTAGTGGTGGGGTGCTCCTTGCAGCAGAAGCTGAACACACTGGCAGCCAGGTAAACATCCCAGTGATCAGGATGTTCTTTCACCAAATCTGACACCAACCTGTACAGGTATATGATAAAACATGTATGAAACAAAACACATGCATATTATAACAAGTCAGCTGGGCTAGCATGTCATGTGTTTGGATTGAGTAAACTGACAAAAGATTATTGCAATCATT